>NC_035446.2:161781502-161907215 GCF_002127325.2 Helianthus annuus | reverse complement strand
GCTTTTAAGTAACAAGACTGTTTAAATGAGCCGATCACATTATTCAATTAACCACCTAAGTGATGGAAGATATGATGCTCAATCAAGCGGTATTAATATACCGTATCCCAAGCCCGTATAAGGGAAAATAAGTTAAAGTATTTACCTTTGCAAGTATATTCCTTAATGGATTACGTCACAGATAGCTTTTACTGGGGCACCTATTCTGGAACGAAGGTTTTAATTAACCTATTAGAATCCTAACGGGTCTTTATATTAGCCGTAGCCTAGACCGGTTGGTTTCAAAAGATAGATATGGTTTAATCGCGCGAAAAGGCGAAAACTGAGAATGGAGTGTGATTCTAACCCAACAAGTTCAGAGACTTGTTTTATATGGGTTTAAAGTTCACACTCTGGATTTTGGGGTCAAAATAATATGGTTTGACCCATATCGGCTAGTTTATGTAAACTAGTTACATTAGTCGAACCGTGTGCGCAATAGGCGCAACGGGTAACCGTGAGAGTCCTACACTTGTTTCCTGAGTCAATATGCCTTAAAGAGGTTGTGGTATCAGTAGGATACCTTCTGTGGTGCCCGTAACGAGTTTAAGTTAATATTACGCCCCGTAGGGGTTTTTCGGTCCTTTTAAAGACTTTTAAAGAGCTTTTCGAGTTCTACAGGAAATCTGAGTTTCCCGAATAGTTTATAGAGTCTAAAATACTTTATTTATTATTTAAAATCAGTAGCAACTGGAATCGGGTCAAAAGACCTTGTAGAACTCAAGTTTTGGCCGAAAAGGGCATATTCGGTATTTACCGAACCGTAGCCATAACCGCAGGTTATGAGCAAGGTAAAAATTATTAAAAATCTCTAAAATTCCAAAAATATTATTTTACAACAGTGGGTAAAAGTTTTGGTGATGAAATCTTGGTTTAGATGGGCGTTATGCTAATTGCGTCGTTTATTACAAAAGTTTACTTTAATTGCGCTTTTTAGCATAACTCTCATTCTAGACCTCGGATTGACGTGAAACTTTAAGGACATGCTTATAATTTAGTAAGCAAGGTTATGGTCCGTTCACGTGTCCGAAATACTCGTTTTATTTTTTAAAAAGGGCGTTACGGTCAACTTTTAGGCGATTAACGGAAATACGTAAAAGACTCGGACAACCAATGAACCGGTCACAGAGGGTTATACCATCATGTAACCTGGTCCTAAGAGAGTCCTAAGGCATATCTATACCTCACTAAAACGGGTCAGAACTGAAGTCAAAGCAAAAGTCAAACTTTTGCGACATTCGGCTTCGAACCGGGTCAATATAGCAAATGGTCGATTCAAACGAGCGTAGACAAGTTTATATACTTAATATCATGTTTTATAAGTGTCAAAACAGGTTTCATATCATCTGCATTACAATTTATACAAGAATCGCTAATATAGCTTTCTGTTGACTTTTTGTGTGCACGTTTGACTCGACATTTGACATAGTTAGAATGGTGATCAGGGGAAACCCTTTTAGGGTTTATTACCCACATAAATACTAACTCATAACTACTTTTGATTCGACAATTCACTGGACCATTCGTGAATTATCGCTATGACAACCGTTAGTTACGACGGTTTGGTTTATAAGCTAAACTAAGCAAAGACAGAACTATGGAAGGTATGGTATACTTACAGAGACTTGTAGTAAGTTTCAGAACAAGAGAAGAGCACTTGAGAGCCTTAGAAATGATCAGAGATGAGTGTTTGAGGTGTGAGTTCACTTATGCACATAACATGCCTATTTATAGTGCTCAACATGCCTCTAGATCATTACACATTGGTCTACACTGATCATGGATGATGGGCAGGTGTCCCATGGTGCTATGGGTCGAGTAGGGGGCGCCCATGCCTCATTTATTGGTTGTTTGATCGTTCACTAGTTCAAAAGGCATGAAAATCCAAAGTTTCTGCATCTGGGCGTCCCACGCGGCCCGCATGGAGGATCCATGCATTTTGTACGCGGGCCGCCTGATGTTTAAAAATCAGGCGCGTATCTTAGGGGGCTCGCGGTCCGCCTTCACTTAACCCAGAACATAACGCGGGTCACGAGAGGTTAGATTTTCAGGTTTTTTAAATCTTTTGTAATCGTGACGAAATCCTGGTAATTAATAACGAAATCTTTCGTAATTATTAACCTGACCTTTCGGTTTTGAAGGGGTAACTTTGCGATTTGGCCCTCGATTATTTACAACTAAGGGCCTCGAGTTATTTACCCGCATTGTTAAGTCCCCGGTTAGTTTATTAATTATTCGGAAAGCCTTAACTTTCATTGTTGACGCTTTTAACCCTTCTTATACGAATTCGATCATAACTTTCTCCTTTTAAAACGGAACTTCGCGGAATTTATACAGTATATTCTAGTGAGCGTATAATACTGTTACAAAGCCTCGGGAGCGTTAAAGGGTCACTCAGAGGTATAATTAAACACGTTGACACAGTTAACCCCTGTAGCTTGTAATCTCTCACTTTCTTCCGCGTTTCGCTTCCGTACGATCCATGATTTATTCGTTTGAAGGTACAAGCACCACTTAGGGTTACTATACAGTATATTTACCCTTGTTTGACATTTATAACCCTCGAATTTATATACTTTCAAGGTTTGTCAATATTAGTCCTTTATTTAATATCAATGCCACGTGTAAACAAATGACACGTGTTAACACATCATTGGACACAAAAATTCGAGGTGTTACATCCTCACCCCCTTAAAATAAATCTCGACCGAGATTTACTCAAATAAATAAGGGTATTTTCTTTCATTGTGGCTTCGACTTCCCACGTATATTCGGGACCTCTACGAGCATCCCATTTGACATTTACAATCGGTACGTGTTTTCTTCGAAGCTTTTTCACCTGTCGATCTTCAATCAACAAAGGCTTCTCTACAAACTTTAAGCTCTCATCTATATGCACATCTGTGTGTGGGATCACCAATGATTCATCGGCGAAGCACTTCTTGAGATTGCAGATGTGGAACACATTGTGAATTCTATTGAGCTCTTCAGGCAAGTTCAACTTATAGGCAACTGACCCGACACGTTCAATGACCTCAAAAGGTCCTATGTATCTCGGACTTAGTTTGCCTTTCTTGCCGAAACGCATCACCCCTTTCCAGGGTGATACTTTAAGCAATACTTTTTCACCCACTTCGAAGTGAAAATCCTTACGCTTCGGATCAGCGTAACTTTTCTGCCTATCTCTGGCAGCCTTGAGACGTTCCCGAATCTGGACAATCTTGTCCGTTGTCTGGAAAACTATCTCCGGTCCTGATAATTGGACCTCTCCCACTTCCGCCCAACAAACAGGCGATCTACATTTCCTACCGTATAATGCCTCGAAAGGCGCAACCTTTATGCTGGTATGGTAGCTGTTATTGTAGGAGAATTCGATTAGGGGTAGGTTCTTATCCCAGTTACCACCTAAATCGATCGCACATGCACGAAGCATGTCTTCTAACGTTTGGATAGTACGCTCACTCTGACCGTCCGTTTGTGGGTGGTAAGCCGTACTGAAGTTCAAACGTGTGCCCAAATATTGCTGGAAACTCTTCCAGAAATGAGACGTGTATCTAGTATCCATGTCGGAGATAATAGATACAGGTATGCCGTGTAAGGCTACAATCTTATCAACATAAAGTTGGGCTAGCATATCGGAGCTATACGTCTCCTTGATGGGTAGAAAATGAGCTGATTTAGTCAGCCTATCGACTATGACCCATATTGTGTCGTTTCCTTTCCTTGTTTTGGGTAACTTGGTTATGAAGTCCATAGTTACGCATTCCCACTTCCACTCAGGAAGTTCAGGCTGTTGTAGCAAGCCAGACGGCTTTTGGTGCTCGGCTTTGACTTGAGCACAAGTTAAGCACTTTGCTACATGGGCGGCTACAGACTTTTTCAAGCCTATCCACCAATAATTTGCCTTTAAGTCTTGATACATTTTATCTGCTCCAGGATGGACCGAATATTTGGAACTATGGGCTTCCTGGAGGATAACATCTCGTAGCCCTCCATAAATCGGAACCCACATTCGTCCGTTCAGTCTAAGGATTCCATCCTTGCTAAGAGTTAACTGCTCTTCAGTTACTCCTAACTTTTCCTTAGGATAATTAGCTTCCAACACAGCCTCTCGCTGTGCAGCTAATATCCTCTCAATCAAATTGTTCTTGACCTTAATGCTCTTGGCATTGATTCGAATAGGTTTCACCCTTTCTTTTCTGCTTAGGGCATCAGCGACTACATTCGCTTTACCGGGATGGTATCTGATCTCACAATCATAATCATTCAAGGTTTCCATCCAACGGCGTTGCCTCATGTTCAACTCCTTCTGGTTGAACAGATGTTGAAGGCTTTTATGATCAGAATAAATCACAAATTTAATACCATAGAGGTAATGCCTCCACAATTTTAGTGCAAATACAACGGCACCCAACTCCAAGTCATGGGTGGTGTAATTCTTTTCGTGCACCTGTAATTGTCGTGAAGCGTAGGCAATAACCTTGCATTTCTGCATAAGCACACACCCCATGCCTGTGTGTGATGCATCACAGTAAACTACGAATTCTTCTGTACCATCAGGTAAAGTCAACACAGGTGCGTTGCTCAGCTTTAGCTTCAAGATTTCGAAGGATTCTTGCTGCTTTGGGCCCCAAATGAACTTTTCTTTCTTCTTGGTTAGGGAAGTCAAGGGCGCAGCAATCCTCGAAAAATTCTCAATAAATCTCCTGTAGTATCCTGCTAACCCCAGGAAACTACGAATTTCGGTAGGCGTCTTTGGCTCTTGCCAGTTCATGACTGCCTCCACCTTAGCGGGATCCACCTGGATACCACGCTCACTTACAACGTAACCCAAAAATTGAACCTCTCGTAGCCAGAATTCGCATTTAGAGAATTTGGCGTAGAGTTTCTCACGTTGTAGCAACTCGAGAATACAACGGAGGTGATTCTCGTGGTCGGCTTGGCTTTTGGAATATATAAGGATGTCGTCGATGAAGACGATGACAAATTTGTCCAAGTACGGCTTGCAGACGTGATTCATGAGATCCATGAACGCAGCCGGTGCATTTGTGAGCCCAAAAGGCATCACTAGGAACTCATAGTGACCGTAGCGAGTCCTAAATGCTGTTTTATGCACATCTTCATCTCTGACCTTTAGCTGATGATAGCCCGACCTTAAGTCGATCTTCGAGAAGTAGCTCGCTCCTTGCAGCTGATCGAACAGATCGTCGATCCTTGGCAACGGATATCTATTCTTTATGGTAACTTTATTCAGCTCACGATAATCGATGCACAACCGCATCGATCCGTCCTTCTTCTTTACAAATAGGACAGGTGCTCCCCAGGGAGACGAACTTGGTCTGATAAAACCTTTTGCCAACAGTTCATCCAACTGGGTCCTTAATTCCTTCATTTCCGTCGGAGCAAGCCTGTAAGGCGCTCTAGCTATAGGAGCTGCTCCAGGTATGATATCTATTCTGAGTTCCACTTGTCTATCTGGTGGTAAACCAGGTAGTTCTTCGGGGAAAACCTCGGAATATTCAGAAATAACGGGAAGATCCTCTATTTTTGGCTTGGGCTCTTCAATTATCACTTGAGCCATGTATATGACACAGCCTCTGTTCAAGCATCTAGAGGCCTTGAGCAGAGATACGTCTTTGGGCAATCCATACTGCGTATCTCCTCGAATGGTAAGCGATTCACCACTCAGAGTCTTTAGCACTATATGCCTTTTGTTGCAAATGATTTGGGCCTGATTACGGGATAACCAATCCATGCCTAGAACAATGTCGAAACCCGCTAGTTTGAAAGGAAGTAGAGATAGAGGAAAAGAATGGTTCTTAATGGACATTTCACATCCCTCTAGAACAGTGGAGACGGTTTCTATCGTGCCGTCTGCTAACTCTACCTCGTATTTTACGTCTAGGGTTTTGATAGGCATATTCAATAGTTCGCAAAATTTTTGGTCAACAAAGGACTTATCAGCGCCAGAATCGAAAAGTACTCTTGCAAATATATTATTTACGAGAAAAGTACCTGTAAGCACATTGTCGTTCAGCACTGCCTCCTTTGCATCCATGCGGAAGACTCTCGCATTCGTCTTCTTGTTCTCTTCCGGTTTCCTGGCATTCTTAGGGCAGTTGCTCTTGATATGCCCCTTTTCATTGCAACCATAGCATGTTGCATCCTTGATTTTCTTGCAGTCCACCGTCTTATGGTCCTTGGACTTGCATAGTCCACAGGCAAAAGACTTTGGCTGGGACTGTGAATTCGACCCAAACCTACATTTCCCGGTTCTCCAGCTTGCCCATCTTTCTTTGCCTCAGCCCCTCTCTTGCCATCACCGTTTCCACGGTGTTTCTTTCCTGACCTACGTGAGGTGTCGTCCTCACGTTTCCTCTTTTCCGCCTCCTTGCTTCTTAGCGTCCTCAGACGGACAGCATCTAAAGTGAGAGACAAGGAGAGGTCAGTTACTGACCTGAAGGTCGTCGGCCGAGAGGCCTTCACACTAGCCTTTATCGCAGGCTCTAAGCCCCCAATGAAACGGGCGATTCTCCTGGACTCTGGTGTCACAAGGTACGGGACCAGGCGAGACATCGTATTGAAGCTCGTCAAATAGGCCTGGCAGTCCAGGTTTGTCATCACCAGTGACACAAAATCAGACTCGATCTTCTCTACCTCATGCTGAGGACAGTAGTTTTCCTTAATGAGAGCAATAAATTCCTCCCATGTCATCTTGTATAGAGTAGACTTACCGGATGCCTGTACCAACGCTCTCCACCACGCTAGGGCCTCGCCCTTAAATGATTGTGACACAAACTTCACCACATCCTTCTCCGCACACCCACTGATGTCCACAATAGTGTCCATCTCATCCAGCCAGGTGATACAATCCACAGCACCCTTCTCCCCTGTGAATTCCCGGGGCTTACAAGACACGAAGTACTTGTAGGTGCAGCCCTTGGCACCGGACGCATCAGTATATTCTCGTTCACGACGAATACTATTCTCAGCGGACGAGTGATTATCGTCATCTTTCTTGGGTTTGGAGAGTGGTTTGGATTGTGACTTTGGTTTGGAGGGTGGTTTTGATACGGTTCTGCTATGAGACTCGGTGTATTGACGATCAAGAGCTGCCTGAACAGCGTTGTCAATCAGAGCCTTTAGCTGTGCGCCTGTCAGATGCACTTGCGCATTATCGTAGTCATCTTCGTTTGTATGGCTGTTTTCTCCGTTGGGATCCGCCATTGTAACTTGTATCTGTTACAGAAGATAACAAAATTTTATTTAGGAGTTTATTATAGGATTGTCTTTTATGACAATTCGTTAACCATGGTAACCGAGACCATATTTGGTTAACTTATTACTCACTTAATTTTTAGGATTTGAATATATCCTATTTTAGCTATAACAATAATATTGGCGGCATAAAGCCTAATCATGAGGATGTTTTATAATATTAGCCGAGATTTCAGAGAATCAAAGGCATAGAGATTTGAACCATAGTTCTTTTATCTCTTTCTGACAGGGAGTCATAGACCACCACTGTCTTCCGTCTTTATAAGACAATTATTACGGCCCATAGGCACTACATCACTAATGGATGTTTTATTAGGGTTGGCCCGTAGGCACTACATCTCTAATGGATGTTTAAATAAGATTGGCCCGTAGGCACTACATCACTAATGGATGTTTAAACAAATGATCATCTCTATTGATAATTTAACCCATGATTTACAATCCTTTAGTAGGGTTTTTGAAATCCTTAGAAGGATTATTGTATAAGAATGACGTGTGCGATTTTAACGAATCACATCTGCCATGATTGTTAACATGCTTACAGAGGTTAACAGGGAATCTGAATCTTTTAATTAGGTCGTACCATCTTGGCCGGATCTTAAAAGACACCAGGCTAGGTTTCACTCTTAAGATTCTTCATTTAGGCAGATCAATTTAAAAGGAATGGTTTTGATTTATTTCATATATAGTGATACAAAATGAAATTTATAACATAATATTCCAAAATTTTAATACGATTACACACCGCCCTAAACGGGACTTTTAAATAGTACATACCTACATAGAGGTTTAAAATAAGAGACAAGTCCACGCAGGGACTAATATAAGATAAGTGTCCATGCAAGGACTAAAGGATAAGTCCACGTAGGGACTGAAATACGATAAATGTCCACGCAGGGACTTCTTTTTAAAATAAACGTTACATTAGAACATACATAAGGACTAATGGTCACGTTTCTTCTTCTTGCCCTTTAGTAGGTTTGCTAAGCCCTTGAGAAATCCTCGGTGGCTCTTTTTCTCTTCCTCGAACTCTCTCTCCACGCGATCCAATCGTTGGAGTATCTCTTCCTGCTCAGGAGGAGAGAAACGTGGTTGTGGCGCCTGTTGCGGAACTGGAGGTCTGGGAGGTATTGGATACCCATGAGCTGAGTAGTCCGGTGCTCCCATGTTCCCATGAGCTCCGTCGGGATATTGTGCATTATATCTAGCCGACACCACATATGGGTCGTGCTCATAATTGTAGTTGTAATGTGCTTGTGACGGTTCGAACGGGTTGTAAGCCGTTGGACCCGTATAAGCAGGTATGGGTTGGTCATACCCAAATGGTGGCGAATTTGGTGCAGCTGGTGCGGAGTTCGCCTCCTGTACAGGACTTGAAGGTCCTTCTTCTTGTAGTGGCGGGTAGTGGCTACTAATAGAGTGTCGAGGGGTGCTGAAGTGGAAATCCCCTCCTCCTCGTGTGGACATACGAGCATTTGTCCTCCTACGCCTTGGCGGATCAGGCACTACTGGCTGTACCGGTGGTGGAGGTGGTGGCGTAACTGCCACGAAGCGTGAATCCTCAGAGGGATCCTGCGGATGTCGCGGTTGTTGTGATGTCTGCTGAGGTGGCGTGTAGTACCACTCATGTCGGTCGAACAACGCTTGAAAGCTATCAGGTCCCTGATAGGGTGTGCCATGGAAGGATGACCCATCAGAGACTTCTATCGGATGCGTGGGCGTACCACGAGCAGGTTCTGTCGGATCAGTATCTTCGTCCATATGATCTTCGGAGAAGTGATCTTGTGGCCCTAGTGGAACAAAACCTGAAGGTTCCTGGATGTAGTCAGCTGGATTAAACTGACCTATGAAGTATGGAGTAGGGTCGTCAAAATTTCGGTGCGATACCGAACGTTGTAAAGGTATGAAGGAGGGTTGCGGGTTGTTGGGGTCATTCTCGGAATTTGGCCCGTATGAGTGCCGGTATGATGGCGTCGAGCTGTGCGAGGTGGAATGCCTCGCAGGTTCGTAAAGGTCTCTTCGCCTCTGCGGTTCTTCACTCCTTGTAGTCGAAGGAGCTCGCGTACCTGAAGGCCCGGCTTCGTGATCGTGTTGAGTAACGATCTCTCCTCTGCCCCTTCTTCCCCTTCCTCGTCCTCGGAAAATCACTGGCGGCATATTTCCTGCTTTATAAAACTTTAAATACCAATAATAAAAGAAAAGACAAAATTGGAATAACAATTCGAATTTGTCCTATGTTCTTGTCTAGACTCAAGTATGTGCAATTGTGTCACTGAGATTAAACACGTTAGGATAGTGTTTAATTCACTCAATGGTGGCTCTGATACCAACCTGTCACACCCTGATTTCCACGTGTATCACCGGTGGGCCCGGTGGGGGATTACCGTGACGTAGTTGGCAACAATATAGTCAAACCACACAATTATATGAATGCACAGCGGAAGCATAAAGATAAATATAATTCAACCTTTTGAATGTAATATCAAGTGTATTACAGAAGTCGAATTGTATCCACAGGGGATCATAAATAAAATAAAGTATTGTTCAGTCAGATACAGCATCAAGTTTGCGAGACTATTCGTGATGCTAGGAAGCTATTACCAGCCAAATTTCGTGTAGTACCTGCACTTAATCTTTTGGGGAAAATACGCCAGTTTACACTGGTAAATACGTTCAACTGACACATTTGAAAATGTTTATTAAAATTGATTTGAATGCACGAGGCACAAACTCTTTTATAACTTGGGAAAATTATTAAAATCTTGTGAACGAATTACATGTCCTTTTATGCGTTCAGTAGCCCGGATCCTGTCCGGGTTAAAGATTAATAGACACACCACATTTGCGTAAAACCGTAGTGTAAAAACCAACGGCTACGTCTTTTAATAATAATAATGTCGACATAATATACCGGGTGTACGCCTACACCGGGATGTCGAGGTCGTGGCCATTTCGTAAAATGATGCCAAGGATATCCGGGACAACGGTCATTAACCCCCCAAAGGCTTTTAAGTAACAAGACTGTTTAAATGAGCCGATCACATTATTCAATTAACCACCTAAGCGATGGAAGATATGATGCTCAATCAAGCGGTATTAATATACCGTATCCCAAGCCCGTATAAGGGAAAATAAGTTAAAGTATTTACCTTTGCAAGTATATTCCTTAATGGATTACGTCACAGATAGCTTTTACTGGGGCTCCTATTCTGGAACGAAGGTTTTAATTAACCTATTAGAATCCTAACGGGTCTTTATATTAGCCGTAGCCTAGACCGGTTGGTTTCAAAAGATAGATATGGTTTAATCGCGCGAAAAGGCGAAAACCGAGAATGGAGTGTGATTCTAACCCAACAAGTTCAGAGACTTGTTTTATATGGGTTTAAAGTTCACACTCTGGATTTTGGGGTCAAAATAATATGGTTTGACCCATATCGGCTAGTTTATGTAAACTAGTTACATAAGTCGAACCGTGTGCGCAATAGGCGCAACGGGTAACCGTGAGAGTCCTACACTTGTTTCCTGAGTCAATATGCCTTAAAGAGGTTGTGGTATCAGTAGGATACCTTCCGTGGTGCCCGTAACGAGTTTAAGTTAATATTACGCCCCGTAGGGGTTTTTCGGTCCTTTTAAAGACTTTTAAAGAGCTTTTCGAGTTCTACAGGAAATCTGAGTTTCCCGAACAGTTTATAGAGTCTAAAATACTTTATTTATTATTTAAAATCAGTAGCAACTGGAATCGGGTCAAAAGACCTTGTAGAACTCAAGTTTTGGCCGAAAAGGCATATTCGGTATTTACCGAACCGTAGCCATAACCGCAGGTTATGAGTAAGGTAAAAATTATTAAAAATCTTTAAAATTCCAAAAATATTATTTTACAACAGTGGGTAAAAGTTTTGGTGATGAAATCTTGGTTTAGATGGGCGTTATGCTAATTGCGTCGTTTATTACAAAAGTTTACTTTAATTGCGCTTTTTAGCATAACTCTAATTCTAGACCTCGGATTGACGTGAAACTTTAAGGACATGCTTATAATTTACTAAGCAAGGTTATGGTCCGTTCACGTGTCCAAAATACTCGTTTTATTTTTTAAAAAGAGCGTTACGGTCAGCTTTTAGGCGATTAACGGAAATACGTAAAAGACTCGGACAACCAATGAACCGGTCACAGAGGGTTATACCATCATGTAACCTGGTCCTAAGAGAGTCCTAAGGCATATCTATACCTCACTAAAACGGGTCAGAACTGAAGTCAAAGCAAAAGTCAAACTTTTGCGACATTCGGCTTCGAACCGGGTCAATATAGCAAATGGTCGATTCAAACGAGCGTAGACAAGTTTATATACTTAATATCATGTTTTATAAGTGTCAAAACAGGTTTCATATCATCTGCATTACAATTTATACAAGAATCGCTAATATAGCTTTCTGTTGACTTTTTGTGTGCACGTTTGACTCGACATTTGACATAGTTAGAGTGGTGATCAGGGGAAACCCTTTTAGGGGTTTATTACCCACATAAATACTAACTCATAACTACTTTTGATTCGACAATTCACTGGACCATTCGTGAATTATAGCTATGACAACCGTTAGTTACGACGGTTTGGTTTATAAGCTAAACTAAGCAAAGACAGAACTATGGAAGGTATGGTATACTTACAGAGACTTGTAGTAAGTTTCAGAACAAGAGAAGAGCACTTGAGAGCCCTAGAAATGATCAGAGATGAGTGTTTGAGGTGTGAGTTCACTTATGCACATAACATGCCTATTTATAGTGCTCAACATGCCTCTAGATCATTACACATTGGTCTACACTGATCATGGATTATGGGCAGGTGTCCCATGGTGCTATGGGTCGAGTAGGGGGCGCCCATGCCTCATTTATTGGTTGTTTGATCGTTCACTAGTTCAAAAGGCATGAAAATCCAAAGTTTCTGCATCTGGGCGTCCCACGCGGCCCGCATGGAGGATCCATGCATTTTGTACGCGGGCCGCCTGATGTTTAAAAATCAGGCGCGTATCTTAGGGGGCTCGCGGCCCGCCTTCACTTAACCCAGAACATAACGCGGGTCGCGAGAGGTTAGATTTTCAAGTTTTTTTAAATCTTTTGTAATCATGACGAAATCCTGGTAATTAATAACGAAATCTTTCGTAATTATTAACCTGACCTTTCGGTTTTGAAGGGGTAACTTTGCGATTTGGCCCTCGATTATTTACAACTAAGGGCCTCGAGTTATTTACCCGCATTGTTAAGTCCCCGGTTAGTTTATTAATTATTTGGAAAGCCTTAACTTTCATTGTTGACGCTTTTAACCCTTCTTATACGAATTCGATCATAACTTTCTCGTTTTAAAACGGAACTTCGCGGAATTTATACAGTATATTCTAGTGAGTGTATAATACTGTTACAAAGCCTCGGGAGCGTTAAAGGGTCACTCAGAGGTATAATTAAACATGTTGACACAGTTAACCCCTGTAGCTTGTAATCTCTCACTTTTTTCCGCGTTTCACTTCCGTACGATCCATGATTTATTCGTTTGAAGGTACAAGCACCACTTAGGGTTACTATACAGTATATTTACCCTTGTTTGACATTTATAACCCTCGAATTTATATACTTTCAAGGTTTGTCAATATTAGTCCTTTATTTAATATCAATGCCACGTGTAAACAAATGACACGTGTTAACACATCATTGGACACAAAAATTCGAGTTGTTACAATTTTATACAAAAACCTTATACCCGCTGTTATGTAATAATATTTTGGGAATTTTAAAGATTTTTATTTCTTTTTAGGCTGAGCATAACTTAAGGTTTTAAACTTAATTCGGCTTATGCCGGTTTTGCCCTTTTCGGCCATAAAATGAGTTTTACAAAACCTTTTGACCCCAAACCTTTTCCTACTGATTTATTATGTTAAATATAATATTTTGAGCCTTCTGGAATTATAGAAATATCAGATTTTCCTTTAAAACCCGGAAATGGCTCCAAATCGCCTTTTTAGGCATTTTTACGACATAGTATATGTCAAAACTAGTTTTTATATAAAAGGTCTAATACCTACTGATATATTTTATAAAAAAATTTATATTATAACAGTAAACCCGGGTTAGAAACTTAGATTCCCAATTTTGACCCTTTAAGCTTATGTGAAATTACCAAAATGCCCTTTTGGTACATAAGATGGTTGTAATCAATAAAATTCACATATATATGATACCCTACTGTTATAACATGATAAACTAAATATAATTACTGATTTATTCAGATATAAGACTCAGAATCTTAGTTTAACTCTTTATACCCTTTAAAATGACTAAAATGCCCTTATAAGGCGTAAATTGAATTTAAAACCATTTGGGGCATAATTGGACATACCTTACTGATATTACAACACATTTGGTGCATATAATCTCAGGAAACTTGCATATGACTTATATGGTTACTCGTTACGCACTTTCGCGTTCGGATCGGCTTATGTGACTAGTTCACGCATATTAGCCGAAACGGGTCAAATCGTATCATCTTAGTCTCTAAATCCAGAATGTGCTTAGTTTACCCATGTAATACAAGTATCCAAGCTTGTAGGGTCTAAGTCACATTCCTTTTCGGTTTTTCGCCTTCCTCGCGATTAAACCATATTTATTCTTCGAAACTAACCGGTCTAAGCTTAGGCTATGTTAAAAGACCCGTTAGGATTCTAATAGGTTATATTAAACCTTCGTTCCAGAATAGGAGCCCAGTAAAAGACACTTGCATTTTTGCTTTTGTGGTTTATACTTGCTCAGGTAAATACTTTTAACTTATTTTCCCTATACGGGCTTGGGGGTACGGTATATAAAATACCGCTTGGTCGGGCAATTGACCCCAACTCATTAGTAGTTGGGTATTATCAATGTGACCCGTTTGAAAACTTGGTTTTGTTTGTTTTTACGCCTTTGGGAGCTTATTGACCATGTCCCGGATATCCTTGGCATCATTTTTGGCCACGACCTTGACACCCGGGGTAGGCGTACACCCGGTATTATGTCCATTTTATTAAGGTATAAACGTTGGCTTCTCGCCGCGGACTCATACTGAGTGGTGTGTCAATTAACCTTAAACCCGACATGACTCGGGCGACTGAACGCACAACAAACATGTAAATCTTTTACAAGTTTAACTTTGATTAATTATTCCCAAGTTATAAAATGTTTTGTGCCTTGAGCATTTAAATCAATTTTTAAAACCTTTTCAAAATGAGTCAGTTAAATTGTATTTACCAGTGTAAACTGACGTATTTTCCCCAAAAAGATTAAGTGCAGGTGCTATACGTAATAGGCTGGTCTCTCCTTAGCATCATAGAGTCTCGCAAGCTGTGGGATGCATTTATCTGTTGAACAATTTTCTCCTTTTATTCCGATCCGCCTGTGGATCTATTTCGACTACTTGTGATACTTAAATATTACATTCGATGGTTGAAATAAATCTATTTCTTTTGCTTCCGCTGTGCATTATAAATTTGTGTTGTTTGACTATGATGATATCAACTACGTCAAGTTAATCCCCCACCGGGCCCACCGGTGACACGTGGAAATTCGGGGTGTGACAGGTTGGTATCAGAGCCAACACTGAGTGAATTAAACACTAGCCTTTTGTGTTTAATCTCAGTGCACAAATTGCACATTCTTCGAGCTCCAAGTCTAGACAATGAACATAGGACCAACTCTGTTTTGTTTTATTTTGAGTCTTTTATAAATTATATTGTGGTTGTTATTTAAATCATGTATGCAGGTCATCATGCCACCAAGATTTCTCCGCGGTCGAGGCAAGGGACCCGTCACGGGTCATGATCACGAAGCCGGATCTTCGCACCGGCGAACCCCATCCATTACTATGACCACCAGCCTTTATACCTCTGCAGAGATCCAACTCTCACCACTCCTTTGGTGACCCAACCCCAACCTTCCAGAGCCGGTTCAACCCGGCCAACGTTTTTCCAGAACCCGTGGGTTTTAACCCACTTGGACCGGAAGACCAGTTCTCTGGGGATAACGATATGGACGAGGATACTGACCCTATGGAGCCTGCTACGGGGACGCCCAACCACCCGATAGAGATCTCAGACGGATCATCTTTCCACGGATCGCCTTATCGCGGTCCAGACAGCTACGAGGAGAGGTTCCGAAACATCGACTGGTATTTACCCCCTCACACCACTCGTCCCCCTACCAGCAGCAACAACAGCAGCAGCAACAGCAACAGGATCCTTCTCAGGATTCTCGTTTCATGGCAGTTACTCCGCCACCACCACCACCAGTGGAACAGCAGCCGCCTCCGGAGCCACCGAGGCGGAGGAGGTCGAACGCACGGATGTCCGTGCGAGGGGGTGTCCGCATCAGCACACCCCAACATCAAGTGGCAGCCATTATCCTCCACTTCAGGAGGAAGAAGAAGAACCACAATTGGGGGGTCCATCAAGCCCCATTCCAGAAATCAACTCAGTACCTGTGGCACCACCATTGGGTTTCGATAACCCAATCCCTGCTTACGCCGGTTCAGCGGCGTATAATCCTTTTGAGCAACCGGCGCATACCCACTACAACTACAACTACGCTGGTGTGGATCCATATCAGGAAGCATGGGATTACAATGCTAGTCACCCAGAGGGGCCTTATGGAGGACTCTGGACTACTGGTTACCCGACTTTTGGGTACCAGCATCCGCCACCTCCTCCACCGGTGTACCAGCCGCCACAGCCACAGATAATTCCTCCAGAACGCCAGCAAGAAGTCCTTGAGAGGCTAGACCGTTGTGAACGGGAAATTCAGACTGAGCGCAGACACAACAGAGGATTCTTCAAAGGACTATCAGATCTGATCAAGGGAAAGTCCAAAAGGAGGGACTATTGAAGATCCTTGTTATTTTTATTTAGTTGTAATTCAGTCCCTGCGTGGACTTTTTGCTTCAGTATTCAGCTCCTGCGTGAGCTTGTTATTTTGTACTCTGCTCCTGCGTGAGCATGTTTGGTTAGTTAACCCCTGCGTGGGTTTGTTCTTGAATTCCGCTCCTGCGTGGGCATTTGTTTTTGTAGAAGTCCCGTTTTGGGCAAATGTTGTACTTGTTTAAGACAATTTATGAGATGGTTTAGTTAAGTTTTCATTTTGATTAATTATCTGCATGAAATATGAAAATTAATGAAAATTAAAAAGATCTGCCATTATATTAAATTTGGTAAAACCTAAAGAGAACCAAGACCTAGCCTTTTGGTTTATAAAACAAGGCCAAGATGGTAGTTCCATAACTAGGTTAAGATCCATAATTAACATCTCAATTTAGGACTATTCTGCGTTGATTATTAAAGAATCTTGGAGGTAAAACCTAGCCTTTGTGTTATTGCAAACCTGGCCAAGATGGTACAACCCACACAATAGATTCCAATTATTAACATCTGTTAGTATGTTAATGATTTTGGCAAACTGTGAATCAGTAAAGTCACACAGGCCATCTCTCATAAAGGGTTAATTTTAAATTCCCTTAATTATTTAACCACTTCTTTGAAGTGAAGTGCCTGTGGGCAATAATTAAATGTCCTCCGTGACTAAGGACAGTGGTAGCTTATGACTCCCTGTTATTAAATGGAAATGAACTATGATTCAACCTAACACGCCTAGATACTATAAAATCTTAATTATTTATTTTAACTGTCCTTGTGACTAGGCCTTATGTGCCAATAATGAAGTATCATAGGATAATAGTAAAATCCTAATGTTTTAACGAATTAACCTAAAATGGCAATTTAAAACCTTGGTTAATAAAACATAAAATACTATAAGAGCCTTTGAGTTAAAAACCTTGTCCATCATTTATATGTAGCAATTGAAGCTACATGGCTGGATCAGAGGAACTCAATAGCCATCCGGTAGGGAACCGTGATGATGCAAAATTCTTAGTAACTGGTGCTGAGTTAAAAGCAATTGTGAATGATGCGGTAGCAAAAGCCTTAGAACGACAGTACAGTGAGTACAGTGAGATCCGTAGTAGAACCTTACCTACACCGCAGGCTAAACCAAAGAATCATTATGAGGCTCACAACAAACCACCACCTACTCCACCCAAATCTAAGAAAGATGATGACCGACCCTCCTCGAATGAAAACAGTGTTCACCCCAAGAAGATTGTGTTTGATGAAGCCCCATGTGCTAAGGGTTGCACGTATAAGTATTTTGTATCATGTAAACCTCGGGAGTTTACTGGAGAAAAAGGGGCAGTAGACTGCATGACATGGCTTGATGAGATAGAGACAGTGGTAGACATCAGTGGTTGTGCTGAGAAGGATATGGTTAAGTTTGCATCCCAGTCTTTCAAGGGGGAGGCGCTAGCTTGGTGGGGAGCGTTGATCCAGGCTTCTGGAAAAGTTGCCTTGTACAATATGTCTTGGAAGCAATTTGTTGCTCTTGTCAAGGATAACTACTGCCCTCAGCATGAGGTTGAACGAATAGAATCTGAATTCCTATCTCTGGTTATGAAAAACCTAGACTGCCAGGCATACCTCACCAGTTTCAACACCTTGTCCAGAATGGTTCCTTACCTGGTAACCCCTGAACCCAAGAGAATCGCGCGTTTTATTGGGGGTTTAGCCCCAGAAATCAAGGCTAGTGTGAAGGCCTCTAGACCTATCACATTCAGATCTGTAACCGATTTATCTCTGTCCCTCACTCAAGATGCAGTGAGACTAAGAACCTTGAAGAATGCGGATTCTGACAAGAGGAAACGTGAAGATGATAATTCACGTCGATCGAGCAAGAAACATAGGGGGAACCGTGACAGTAAGAAGGGATCTGAGGCCAGGAGGAGCGAGCAACAGTCGGGCGATAGGCCCAAGTGCAAGGTTTGTAGGAAGCACCATTTTGGGAGGTGCAGGTTCGAACAGAAATCCCAACCCAAGATGTGTGGGATATGTAAGTCTTCTGAGCACAGAACTCTTGAGTGCAAGAAGTTGAAAGATGCAACTTGTTACAGTTGCAATGAAAAGGGGCACATCAAGACCAACTGCCCAAAGAATGTCAAGAAGACTGAAGATGGGAAGAAGACCAATGACAGGGTCTTCCAGATGAATGTGCAGGAGGCCATCCAAAACGATAACGTCATAACTGGTACGTTTCTCATTAATGACGTTTACGCAAGAGTATTGTTTGATTCTGGAGCAGATAAATCTTTTGTGGATAGTAAATTCTGTGAGCTGTTAGGATTGCCTGTTAAAGCCTTAAGTGCAAATTATGAGGTAGAGTTGGCAGATGGAACTTTAGAAACCGTCTCGACTGTGTTAGATGGATGTGCTATATCCATTAGGAACCACTCTTTTCCTCTTTCCCTGCTACCCTTTAAGTTAGCCGGTTTCGATGTAGTATTGGGCATGGATTGGTTATCGCATAACCAAGCCCAGATTGTATGCAATAGGAAGCAAGTAGTAATCAAGACTCCATCCGGTGAGCCTCTCACCATTCAGGGAGATACACATCATGGATTGCCTGAGCAAGTGTCTATGCTCAAAGCATCCAAATGTTTGAAGAATGGTTGTGTTATCTATATGGCACAAGTGACCATTGATGAGCAAAAGCCCAAGATTCAGGACATTCCTGTTATATCAGAGTATCCTAAAGTATTCCCGGAAGAACTGCCTGGTTTGCCTCCAGACAGGCAAGTGGAATTCAGGATCGATATCATTCCTGGAGCTGCACCTATCGCTAGAGCGCCTTATAGACTAGCACCAACGGAGATGAAGGAATTAAGAACACATCTAGACGATTTATTAGCCAAAGGTTTCATTAGACCTAGTTCGTCTCCTTGGGGAGCGCCGATCTTGTTTGTCAAGAAGAAAGACGGTTCGATGCGATTATGTATCGATTACTGAGAGCTTAACAAGGTTACTATCAAGAATAGGTATCCTTTGCCCAGGATCGACGATTTGTTTGATCAACTTCAAGGGGCAAGCTATTTCTCCAAGATAGATCTGAGGTCGGGATATCATCAATTGAAGGTTAAGGATGAAGATGTGCACAAGACTGCGTTTAGGACTCGTTATGGTCACTACGAGTTCCTAGTGATGCCTTTCGGGCTCACTAACGCGCCTGCCGCATTCATGGATCTCATGAATCGCGTTTGCAAGCCATATTTGGACAAATTTGTTATTGTCTTCATTGATGACATCCTCATCTATTCCAAAAATCAAGCTGACCACGAAAAACACCTCCGTTGTATTCTGAAACTGCTTCATCAAGAAAAGCTATATGCAAAATTTTCAAAATGTGAATTTTGGTTGAGAGAAGTCCAATTTCTTGGACATGTGGTCAGTGAGCACGGTATTCAAGTGGATCCCGCTAAAGTTGAGGCTATCATGAATTGGTAGGAGCCAAAGACGCCTACGGAAATCCGTAGTTTCCTAGGTTTAGCAGGCTACTACAGGAGATTCATCGAGAATTTCTCAAGAATTGCAGCACCCCTAACTTTGCTGACTCGCAAGAATAGCAAGTTCAATTGGGGACCTAAGCAGCAAGAGTCATTCGACATTTTGAAGCAGAAATTGAGTAACGCTCCCGTGTTGATGTTACCTGATGGGATTGATGAATTTGTAGTCTACTGTGATGCATCACACACCGGGATGGGTTGTGTGTTAATGCAGAAAGGCAAGGTCATTGCCTATGCTTCACGACAGTTGAAGGTGCATGAGAAGAATTACACCACCCATGATTTGGAGTTGGGTGCCGTTGTATTTGCACTAAAGTTGTGGAGACACTATTTGTATGGTACCAAATGTGTGATCTATTCCGATCACAAAAGCCTCCAACACCTGTTCAACCAGAAAGAATTGAACATGAGACAGCGACGTTGGATGGAAACTCTGAATGATTATGATTGTGAGATCAGATACCATCCAGGCAAGGCTAATGTAGTCGCAGATGCCTTGAGCAGAAAGGAGAGGGTAAAACCAATCAGGATCAATGCCAAAAGCATTGAGGTCAGGAACAGTCTAAATGAAAGGTTGTTAGCCGCACAGAAAGAGGCAGTATTAGAAGCTAACTACCCTAATGAAAAGCTAGGAGTAACTGAAGAGCAGTTATCCTATGGCAAGGACGGAATCCTGAGACTAAATGGAAGAATATGGGTTCCTGTTTATGGAGGACTTCGAGACGTCATCCTTAAGGAATCCCATAGTTCCAGATATTCCGTCCATCCTGGAGCGGATAAAATGTACCAGGATGTAAAGGCAAATTATTGGTGGATAGGCTTGAAAAAGTCTATAGCCACCCATGTGGCTAAATGTCTGACGTGCGCTCAAGTTAAGGCCGAGCATCAGAAACCGTCAGGTTTGCTACAACAGCCTGAAATTCCCACTTGGAAATGGGAAATGGTAACAATGGATTTCATCACCAAGTTGCCTAAGACGCAGAAAGGAAATGACACTATTTGGGTGATAGTTGACCGACTGACCAAGTCAGCACATTTCCTACCCATTAGAGAAACTTTCAGTTCCGACATGCTAGCCCAACTGTACGTGGATAAGATTGTATCCCTGCATGGCGTACCAGTATCTATCATCTCCGATAGGGATACCAGATGCACATCTCATTTCTGGAAGAGTTTCCAAAAGTCCCTGGGTACGCAATTGAATTTTAGTACAGCTTATCATCCCCAGACGGATGGGCAAAGTGAGCGTACTATTCAAACCTTGGAGGACATGCTTCGGGCATGCGTGATTGACCTAGGAGGAAGTTGGGATAGGCACCTACCTCTGATCGAATTTTCCTACAATAATAGCTACCACACCAGCATTAAGGCTGCGCCTTTTGAGGCATTATATGGTAGAAAGTGCAGAACACCCATTTGTTGGGCAGAGGTAGGAGACGTTCAGTTATCAGGACCAGAATTAGTCCTGGAGACAACGGACAAGATTACCCAGATTAGTGAGCACCGAAAAGTTGCCCGTGATAGGCAAAAGAGCTATGCTGATGGTAAGCGAAAATCCCTCAAGTTCGAGGTTGGTGATAAAGTTTTGCTCAAGGTATCACCATGGAAAGGGGTAATGAGATTTGGCAAGAAAGGTAAGTTAAGCCCGAGGTATATCGGACCATTCGAGATCATTGAATGTGTAGGATCGGTGGCTTATAAGTTGAACTTACCAGAGGAGCTTAGTGGTATTCATAACGTGTTCCACATCTGCAATCTGAAGAAATGTCTAGCAGATGAATCGCTAGTCATACCGCATACGGATGTGCATATAGACGAAAGCTTAAAGTTTATAGAAAAACCTGTGTCGATTGAGGACCGACAGGTAAAGAAGCTTCGAAGGAAGTATGTACCCATTGTCAAGGTCAGATGGGAGGGCCGCAGAGGTCCTGATTATACGTGGGAGTTAGAATCCACGATGAAGGAGAAATACCCTCAATTGTTTCAGTAAATCTCGAGGTCGAGATTTCTTTTAAGGGGTGAGGATGTAACACCTCGAAAATTCCTGTTCAATAGAATAAAGACACGTGTCATGGAGGACACGTGTCAGGAACCCGGATCAAGTAAATAGATGTATGGTAGGATTTTAAAAAGGGCGTCATGTTATTAAAGCTACCTCTGAACGGCCCAAGGGCGACATGTTATTAAAGCACCTCTGAGCGACCCGAATTTTAAGTCCCAAGACCCATCAATTGTGTGACGAAACATCTTATATACTAACCGGATTATTCTAAATAAATGGAGTTCCATCTTTTATACGGAAATTGGATTATTGGGAATGTTACTTCAAAACTCTAAATAAAATTCTGATTTTAACCTTTGTTTAAAGGCAATTGGAAGTGGGTAAATAAAATTGCCCAATTATTAAAGAATCCAAGACCTTCTTGTTATTTTCCGTCATTTATATCCCATAAGAATCCAAAAATTTTGAAGGGGGCATGGTAGAAGGCATGCAAGCATGCAAGGTCTGAGTTAATGGGCCCTACATTGCAGTAAAAGCATGGGGATTCCGACATATCAAGGTTGCATGGTCAAGACTTAAAAGTTCCCAAACTTTTGTCTCTGGTCATCGGATACGGACCGCAAGGCCTTTGGCTTACGGTCCGTAAGCAGGGTACCTGGGCATGTTCCGCAAGGGTCGGTTACGGACCGTAAAGGTTTAAGCTTACGGTCCGTAAGAGGAGCATACGGACCGCAAGACCTTGTGCTTACGGTCCGTAAGGAGGTCGCTGGCAGCAGAAAATGGACAGCTGCCTGTTCAGCCTGTTAACCGACTTAAAACGTAAAATTTTGAAACCATGGGCTTGCTAGGCAGTAAATAGCTCTCTAGGGACACCTGGGATCATCTCCTATCTATTCTAGACTATCTTGGCATGATCTAAAGCCTCTTAGTTCACTATAAAAGGGACTTGAGTGGTGACCATTTAGGACTTGCTCATTCACACTTCACTCAAGGGCACTCTTGGAGCTTTCCTGGTCAGCAACCCATTTTCTTTAGGTCCCTAATCCTTCTTAGGACTCTTGTAAGTGCTCTTAACCTCCTTTAATCCATTCTAGCTTAACTAATTAAGTAAAAGTCAAACCATCGTAATTAAGGTTTGACTTCGTGATTAATCATAATGTGCTCTGTCCAATCACGAATTAAAGTTACCTCTAAGTAGGTAATTAAGTGGGTAACAAATCCTTAAAAGGGTATTTCCAGATTCCCACTCTAAGCATGTCAATTGTCGAGTCAATGCTAACTATAAAAAGTCAACAGGATGCTTAATTTCAAATTAATACATAATTAGCAATGTAGGTTGCATGTAACCTGTTTGAACATTAATATAACTTGGTAATAAGTATAAGAACATGTTCCAACATGTTCAACTCGACAATTTTCTGTTTAGACCCGGTTCGGAACCGAAAGTCGCATAGTTTGACTTTCGCTTCGACTTTAAGTTCTGACCCGTTTTAGTCAAGATTAAGATTGCCTTAGAGCTTCTTTTGAACCTAATAACATGTTAGTATATCCTCCAGTGATTATACAACTCGGTTCATTAGATATCTTGTTCATATGCATGATTCCGTTAAATGCACATATGTTGACCATTATGCCCAAAGGTCTAAAAATCATGATTTTTGAAAAATAAAAGGGGTAGACATGTTAGATACTGAAATATAAACTTGTTCCCAAAATTTGACATCAGTTTGAGGTTTAGATTAAGAGTTATGCTCATTAGCGTAATTAGAAGCCTTCTTAATGAATAATTAGCGTAATTAACGCATAGCCTATTTAAACTTAGATTTTATACAAAAACCTTATACCCACTGTTATGTAATAATATTTTGGGAATTTTAAAGATTTTTATTTATTTTTAGGCTGAGCATAACTTAAGGTTTTAAACTTAATTCGGCTTATGCCGGTTTTGCCCTTTTCGGCCATAAAATGAGTTTTACAAAACCTTTTGACCCCAAACCTTTTCCTACTGATTTATTATGTTAAATATAATATTTTGAGCCTTCTGGAATTATAGAAATATCAGCTTTTCCTTTAAAACCCGGAAATGGCTCCAAATCGCCTTTTTAGGCATTTTTACGACATAGTATATGTCAAAACTAGTTTTTATATAAAAGGTCTAATAACTACTGATATATTTTATAAAAAAATTTATATTATAACAGTAAACCCGGGTTAGAAACTTACATTCCCAGTTTTGACCCTTTAAGCTTATGTGAAATTACCAAAATGCCCTTTTGGTACATAAGATGGTTGTAATCAATAAAATTCACATATATATGATACCCTACTGTTATAACATGATAAACTAAATATAATTACTGATTTATTCAGATATAAGACTCAGAATCTTAGTTTAACTCTTTATACCCTTTAAAATGACCAAAATGCCCTTATAAGGCGTAAATTGAATTTAAAACCATTTGGGGCATAATTGGACATACCTTACTGATATTACAACACATTTGGTGCATATAATCTCAGGAAACTTGCATATGACTTATATGGTTACTCGTTACGCACTTTCGCGTTCGGATCGGCTTTTGTGACTAGTTCACGCATATTAGCCGAAACGGGTCAAATCGTATCATCTTAGTCTCTAAATCCAGAATGTGCTTAGTTTACCCATGTAATACAAGTATCCAAGCTTGTAGGGTCTAAGTCACATTCCTTTTCGGTTTTTCGCCTTCCTCGCGATTAAACCATATTTATTCTTCGAAACTAACCGGTCTAAGCTTAGGCTATGTTAAAAGACCCGTTAGGATTCTAATAGGTTATATTAAACCTTCGTTCCAGAATAGGAGCCCAGTAAAAGACACTTGCATTTTTGCTTTTGTGGTTTATACTTGCTCAGGTAAATACTTTTAACTTATTTTCCCTATACGGGCTTGGGGGTACGGTATATAAAATACCGCTTGGTCGGGCAATTGACCCCAACTCATTAGTAGTTGGGTATTATCAATGTGACCCGTTTGAAAACTTGGTTTTGTTTGTTTTTACGCCTTTGGGAGCTTATTGACCATGTCCCGGATATCCTTGGCATCATTTTTGGCCACGACCTTGACACCCGGGTGTAGGCGTACACCCGGTATTATGTCCATATTATTAAGGTATAAACGTTGGCTTCCCGCCGCGGACTCATACTGAGTGGTGTGTCAATTAACCTTAAACCCGACACGACTCGGGCGACTGAACGCACAACAAACATGTAAATCTTTTACAAGTTTAACTTTGATTAATTATTCCCAAGTTATAAAATGTTTTGTGCCTTGAGCATTTAAATCAATTTTTAAAACCTTTTCAAAATGAGTCAGTTAAATTGTATTTACCAGTGTAAACTGACGTATTTTCCCCAAAAAGATTAAGTGCAGGTGCTATACGTAATAGGCTGGTCTCTCCTTAGCATCATAGAGTCTCGCAAGCTTTGGGATGTGTTTATCTGTTGAACAATTTTCTCCTTTTATTCCGATCCGCCTGTGGATCTATTTCGACTACTTGTGATACTTAAATATTACATTCGATGGTTGAAATAAATCTATTTCTTTTGCTTCCGCTGTGCATTATAAATTTGTATTGTTTGACTATGATGATATCAACTACGTCACGTTAATCCCCCACCGGGCCCACCGGTGACACGTGGAAATTCGGGGTGTGACATTATTATTGCTCTATTTCTTACATCAGTTCACATGGTTACAACAACCTCATCACTTGAGCTTAGAAATCCCCTTAATTGATTACAGAGAGATGAGTTTTTCATTATATGTATATATTTTCTAGTTAGTTTGTTGCTATGTTTCTTACATCAGTTCACTTGAGTCATTTCTACTTGAAGTGGGCTTTGAATTATCCCCAATTTTATGGGAGCTTAGATTTTAATTTATGTTGAATAGATTGTGTGTTGAATGGTTTAAATGGTCAATGGGTGTGCAAATTTAGTGTAAAGATTGGATCTTTTTTGTGGGTTTGTGGTCAATGGTTCAAAGTAGGTGTTGTTACGGAGAAGTTGCAGGTGGTGATTATGAATGGTTTGGTTGTATGTATGTGTATGATTGGAGGCTGGGGTGTGGAGATGACGGTGGTGATTGTTGAAGATGAAGGCGGGTGGTGGGTTTTTTTAGAGAGAGAGAGAGGGGGGAAGACGATGGCAGTGGTGGTTGTGGTGGTGAATGGCGGTGGTAGTGGTGGTTGAGGGTGGTGGCTGGAGGTGGCAGTGATGGTTGTGGTGGTGAATGGCGGTGGCAATGGTAGCAGGGGGTAATATTACAGAGTAAACAAAACACAGGGGGTAAAATAAAAGGGTATAATAGTCATTTCACCACCAAGTCAACAGATCAGTCAACAAAATTGAGCTTAGGGGGTAAGGTTGCGACATAACAGCAAACAGTGGGGGGTAAAATTGCAATTATTTCGTTAGGGGGGTAAGGGTGCCAATGACCCCTAACCCCAGGGGGTAAAATTGCAGTTTACTCTAAATTCTAAATACCTGTACGGTTTATGCTTATGTGTCTGGGAATCCCTATAGTTTTTTGCAAGACCATAATCTATTATGTAAACCTTTTTGAAATCAACACGGGTGAGATTATTTGTTCTTACAGGTCGGTCCTACAATTATGAAAAAATTGGTTTTGAGTGAAAGGTAGAATGCAACCGATTCATAGAGAGTTTCAAACTTTTTTTCATATCCAATTAATAAATTCTACATAGACATTTCATCGAACACCTGGAGTGCGAATCTGATGACCCGACAAATCACAAATACATACTAAGAACAAAACTATATCCAAAAACACATACTTGATTATCAAATCAATAATCATATCATCACATTACTGAGAAACCTAATCGATAAGAAGAACGAAAAGATTATTCAGAAAATAGTTAAAATAACTCATAAAACCTTCTCAGAAAACCCTGATCTACGAAGAAGATGAACTGGGGACGAATGTATTGATGGACCGATTGAAGTTCCTAATGTGAAAACGAAGAAGATGAACTGGAGACGAATGTATTGATGGATCGATTGAAGTTCCTAATTGTGTATCAGTAGTTAGTGTTGTCTTCTTTCTGATCGATTGAGAGAGGGAGGAGTCTCCTAGGGTTTTGTTGTTTGAGAGCAGAAGTTCAGAGAGAAGAGCAGAGAAGAGAAGAGGTAAAAAGAGGTTGGTCCATGTCTGCCCCAAGAAGAGGGCGGGCAGATCTTTTTTAATGAAACATCTTCCGGAAAACAAACAGTCTGTAGGGGCCATTGTCTGCGCGCGGCAGACATAAAGGCTGCGCAGACCTTTTTGAAAAAAACAAACAGCACCTTAGTTTATCGAAAGCAAAAACAATAAAAATAAATATCATTACCGATACAAATATTGTTCAGTTGGTTTCGATTCGGATTGGTATGATAGCGGCACAATAGCTCTTTCAATAAAGTTTATAAGACAATGTTGAAAAGAATAAACATAGAATGCAAACCAACTAAATCGATATCAACAGAACAAAATCGGTACCGGTATTGATATTCTTTAGTATCGGTTTCGATTGATGTAAGGTTTTTCTCTTTCGATTACTAAAGCGAGTGTCGGTACCG
This sequence comes from Helianthus annuus, assembly GCF_002127325.2. Taxonomy (NCBI): domain Eukaryota; kingdom Viridiplantae; phylum Streptophyta; class Magnoliopsida; order Asterales; family Asteraceae; genus Helianthus; species Helianthus annuus. The sequence goes on along the minus strand of NC_035446.2, from coordinate 161,879,828 downwards.
TAACGAACCAAACATATACCAACTGAATTCCTGCCGCAAAACGTGTGGGAAAATCGCTAGTTATAATTAAAATGAGAAAGAGCCGGAAAAGTAATTTGAGAATATTATTTTGAATTAAGTTGAACATCAAATAAACCATTGGGCCATTAATGGTTGGATTGGCGGTGGCATTATGAGTAGTTCCACCGTTTGAAATTCCATTTCCTACTGCTGTATATAATCAGTCCACTAAAGACCCAACGGTTAACAAAAACAAAGGTACGTTTCTCTCTTTCATGGGTTATCATTTGCTTATATTATTATTAAAAATTTTGATCGATCATTTGTAGTTTATTGTCTCTTCTACTATGATTGTGGAAAAACCCTATTTTTGTGTTGCCTGTATTCTTCACTCTGCTTCGAATCTATGCGTGTTATTCTTAAAAGCTGAAGGGGGCATAATTAGTGTACTTCTTCTGTTTTCAATCGTTTTAGTTACCCATTGTGCTCAATGCTTTTCCTTTGGTAGTGAAGAAATATTTTAGTTGCATGTTTCTCTTCTGTTCATGTTAGTTTACATGTAAATTGTTAGGGTTTTTTATTCGTAACATTTAGTTTCTTTTTATTTAGTAGGCTTCTACACCATGACATGGTATTCTTTTTATTATTTTGATATATGTTAAGTAGGTGAGTAACATGTAATAATTTTCATTTGCTTTGTACATGCTAAAGTCACGATGCCCTCGACATCGATTCTGAAGCAAGAAGAAAGGAATTGGCTGGATCTCCCATCCGATGTAACGGCCAATATACTTAACAGGATTGGTATGGTTGACATACTTGAGAACGCGCAGAAAGTGTGCACTGCTTGGCATAAGATTTGCAAGGACCCTGCCATGTGGAGGGTTATCAATATGAACGACATACCAATATTTGATGCAAAACTTTCACGTGTTGAAATGTGTGAGCATGCTGTGGATAGAAGCCAAGGCCAGTTAGTTGATATCACCATTGTTTTTCTTTATGATGCTGAACTTCTTCTATATGTTGCTGATAGGTATGTGAGCTAACTCTGACTGAATTTATGTGTATGTTTCTATCATAACAAACAAAATTGTTTTGCATTCACTTCTGGTTCTAAGTATATTGATTTACAACTTACAAGTTGTATAACCAGAACTACATTAACATTTTTAGAGAATTTGTTTTTTTGGTATCATTTAAGATCTGTTTAGAAATACTCTGAAAACATTTTTTCTGTGTTTTTTTAGATCTATAATAAACATGTAATCTGAAATTATGTAATAAAAATTTGAAGTTTATGCATAAAACATATGTTAATTGTACATATTTGTAAAGCAAACATGTTTGTGATTCAACTTAAATTCCTGTTTGGCTGATTTTAGCTTTGTTTTACTGCTTTCTTGTGTTAAACCATTTGTTTAGTTTGTTATTTGCACTTTGTAACTATAGTATCCCCTTGACATGTCATTAAGAATTGGTGTTGAACTTGTTTCTTACCAATTATCTTTTGTTACAGTAAATGAAACTAGCCGACACATTTTAAGTTTTCTTGTATTTATGTTTTATCTTCTATATTGAATTTCAGGTTATAAATGTAGGCAAAAGATCAAATACAAATAATCTTAACATACTAAACATACAAATTGAAGGAAAACCCAAAAAGACAAGGTGGCATTTTTGTAATTACCATCAACTATCAAAGTTACAACCAAAAATACCTAAAAAAAACACAAATTTTTTTTAACATTTTTTATTAAAAAGTCGCTACATTTCGTTAGCAAAAAAAAAAAAAAAAAAAAAATTTTTTTTTTGCTGCTACTAAAAGTAGCGATTTTTTAATAAAAAAATGTTAAAAAAATAAAATAAAATAATTTGTGTGTTTTTTTTTTATTTTTTTAGGTTTTTTGGGGGGTTTAGTTTTTAGCATTTTAGCTTGGGTGGGTGGGGGGGTGGGGGGGGGGTTAGGTTTTTTTTAGGTTTTTGGGGGTGGGGGGGGGGTTAGGTTTTTTTTAGGTTTTTGGGGGGTGGGGGGGGGGTTAGGTTTTTTTAGGTTTTTTTTTTGGGGGGGGGTAGGTTTTTTTTAGGTTTTTGGGGGGTGGGGGGGGAAGTTTAGGTTTTTTTTGGGGGTGGGGGGAGTGGTTAGGTTGTTTTAGGTATATTTGTAGAGTAACTTTGATAGTTATTGATAATTACAAAAATGCCACATTGTCTTTTTGAGTTTTCCTTCAATTTGTATGTTTAGTATGTTAAGATTATTTGTACAAGAACTTTACCCTATAAATGTAAGTCGTCGTTCTGTAACAAAACATTCTTAGTGATTAATAGAGGACCAAGCTGAAAATAATATTTTCTTGTGCGATTCTATTTTAGATATGCACTATAAAGCGATGTTTCTTTATGATTGTTTCCGTTTATTTTACAGATCAAGTCAGCTCAGACGGCTTGAAATGGCACATAAATTTTTCATTGGAAAGTTGATTTCAGTTGCTTTGATGAAATTTCCGTTGTTGGAGGAACTAAACCTTTACGAGATAAGAATCTCAAAAGAAGAGATTGAAACTGTTGGCCGTTATTGCCCCATGCTAAAAACACTCAAAGTGAATCAAAGAGGATATGTAGGGTCTTTAACGAGATATTATGAGATAGCCATAGCTATTGGGCAAAACTTGCTTGGGATAAGGCACCTTGAACTCATTGGAAACAAGATGACCAATGTTGGGTCGAGTGTGATTCTCGATAACTGTCATCACCTTGAAACACTTGACTTGCGTGAATGCTTTTGCATTGATCTTAAGGGAGATCTAGGGAAACAATGTTCTAAACAGATTAAATATCTTAAACTTCCAAATGATTCTCTTGAAGACTACCCTTATATTTATGCAATAGAGAGTGAGTATTATGAGGATGACTATTACTACGCTGATCCCTATGATACTTAATACATAAGAGTAAGCTTTTAAAGACAGATTGCAGGCCTTATTGATACCAGTTTTGGTTATTGTTTTTTTGAAGATGCAGCTGCTGTTTCCTGCAAGAACTTTTTATCTTTTGACTCATGGTAATCTTCTCTTGGAAGTAGTACGTTAATTTACTCTTATGCTTTTGTTAAATTATTGGAGTGACTTTTTGGTTTTCTTTGTAATGCTCAAATAGCTCTCTACCGTTTCTTTATTGTTACGGTTAGATCTAAGCAGTTCCTGTTCTTATGTCTGCTTAACTTAGTGTGGGGTTTTATTGTTTTATACTCTCTTGAAAGAGACCCAAGTTTTTTCATAGTTCAGGGTTAGTTTAATTAATGTGTGTTTTATTATTAACCATGGCACACCTGAATATGAGGTTTGAATGAACCGATTTAAAATGTAGCTGAATATCAATTATTGTTTTTGGTTTGGTTTTAAGTTTTAACCCAGATCAACTTAGTTAGTCCTGGTTTTGCATATTTTAAAACTAAATCTACCCAAACTTGTAAACAAACTTATATATGTATGCATGTGCGCACAGGCGCCTACTTATATGTATTTATATGTATAATTTTTTCATATCATTTGCATTTGCTGTCTGACTGACCAGAGAACTTTCTCTATGGGTTCAGTATCTATCATTTATTCTTTCGCGATCTCTTTCTCTTTAGTCGTTGAAGAATTGCAGCTGGCAAATTCATGTCATGGGTAGTGGCGGACCAAAGATTGTTTTTTTTCATTGGGGTCCATTTTTTGTGTAAGGATTTTTCACAACCAAACATTAAAATTTTCGGGTCGGTCATCGTAGTCGGGTCCGGGGCTAGGAAATAATGTAGAAGTATTTAGTGGACAAGAAACCACTACATTATATGTTGGAAGTTTTATTTGATAATCAAGTGTTAAATAAAATTAACATTCAATTTATCATTTTAAAGAAGTAAATTAGAGTGTTAATGGGTGGTTGTACTATTTTAAAACACTAGTTTAATTTTGATGGAAAAAAAAACTATAAAAACAAGGCATGTAAGACTTAAACTTGGGATCTATTATTTGTTGGAATCCAAGGGGATTTACCACCACACCATCTTTGCTTTTAATACTATGGAGTCTAATTAATTTATTCTATGGGTACTTGAAAATTTTAACATACCGATTCTACTATTTTCTAAAAAAATATTGGGGTCCGTGGACCCCGACCCGGACCATGTGGGTCCACCCCTGGTCATGGGTTGGCAGAGATAAAACATGCAGATGCAATCCAATCCATCAATCAAAACTCTTGGCTTTGGTTGTTGCATGAAATTTCAACATCTTTGAATTAACTAATCAAATATTTTTTTTTGAACGGCCAACAAACTCAATCCCGAGCACTCTCGGGGCACCCACTGGACAAACGGAGTACTCCGAGAGTAACCCGAGTCCACCACCAATTCCGGGGAAAACCCGGTAACCCACCCGCCCGTAGGCACGACGGTGAAATTACCGGTAAAACCCGTTTGGCTCAAGGATCCAACCCAGGTTTCCCAGGGTCTCCTATCATTGCCCACCAATGCCTCACTATGCACCAAGTGAGAGTCGAACCTGCATCTCTCAAGAGAAATGCAAGCCCTCCACCACTTGATCTAGAGATCATTGGCAATCAAAATATATTCATCCCAAATTTAATCTAATTCTCGTTTTTATTGCATATCTTCTTACGATTCACTGGTGTTTATACATCTGATTACAAGAAACAATCCGAAATTCTTCATCAGTGGCTTCCAGCCACTAACATTAATTTTTCATCTATTCTTTTTGGCTCAATTGTCATGTTTTTAAATCCAACACTTGAGACCCAGAAATTGCTCTTAGGTAAGTATTGTGAACTGTGATTACTTATTTCATTTTCCAATCAAAGATCACTGTTGTTGCTCAGTTATTTTGTTCAGTCACAAGACCAGCCAATCAACAAATTGGTTACATTGGCTAAACAAAACTAATCAACAAATTGGTTACCCTATTCACAACTGAAGTCAGACGGTATAAGTGTGGTTCGTGACGATGTTGCTATATTATGACATTTGTTTTAAAGTCAATGATATGCACAAAAGAGACATTGAAAACCATATAAACGAATATTGATACGGTCTTAATAATAACAATATTGACACCGATGTCGATAAAAACAATAAAAATGATTACCGGCACCGGTTCTGATAGTAACAAAACAATATAGGTACCGATGCCGGTATCCGCTCGATTCATGAGGCTTCTAAGTTAGTATTCAAAGCGTGATGTGCTGGGAATTCGGACGGGTTCGGTTCGGTTCATGAAGGTGTATCGCTATGGTATCGTCATTTGGTTTAATGTTCAATAATATGCACAAAAGTTTATTCTTTACTTTGAAAACCATACAAGGAATACTAGTACCGGTTCTAATAATAATATCGGAACCAATTAAATTAAAACACTATAAATTAGCAACCTTTATATGCATATATGTCTTGTACCCAATGCTTTGGGAGATTTAAAAAAAATTGATTTTTTTTTTACTTTTCATCCAAAAGTATTTGCTAAATTACTTTTAACACAAAACTATTTGTTTTTTTTTACTTTTAACCCAAAACTTTTTATCTTTTACTATCTATCCTCCAACTTTTTTACTTTCAACTTTAGTACTTTATAGTTTTCATTTTTCACAAATTTTTCGCTTTATGCCTCGTTCTAAATTTTGTGGGTTAACACATCGCAACGTGCGTGCGTGGTGTAACGTTTTAACGTTTCGTTCTAAACTTTGTGAGTTAACACGACGCAACGTGCGTGTGTGGTTCAACGTTTTTACATCGTCTATTATTTCCCCGTTTGACAAGTTTGACATAACGTGCGGGTCGTAGATCGACTTCGTTATTAATTTCCATGTTTAGCGTTTCGGTCTAATTTCTTCACATAAACATGCCGCAACTTCAGTGTTGGTGGTCGCTGCGGTAATGTGGCATTGATGCTATTTGGCACAGTTTTACGCCCCTGGGGTTTTTTAAAAAAATGGTTATGCATATGGTTGTTGTAACCTTGGCTTTGGGGGTTATTTAAAAAAAATTTGATTTTTTTATTTCACCCAAAATTATTTCATAAATTACTTTTAACCCAAAACTATTTGTTTTTTTACTTTTAACCCAAAACTATTTGTTTTTTTACTTTTAACCCAAAACTTTTTATATTTTGCAATCTATCCTCACAACTTTTTTTACTTTCAACTTTGGTCCTTTATATTTTTCATTTTCCGCAAATTTTTCGTTTTATGTTTCGTTCTAAATTTTGTGACTTAACACATCGCAACGTGTGTCGTTTAACGTTTTTACGTTTCGTTCTAAATTTTGCGAGTTAACACGACGCAACGTGCATGTGTGGGTGAACGTTTTTACATCGTCTATTTTTTCCGTTTGACATGTTCAACATAACGTGCGGGTCCTAAATCGACTTAGTTATAACTAAAGAATCCCCGCTGCATTGCGACGAGTCATAATTCTAGTATCGAAAAAAAATCATAAAAATGAATAACGATACCGGTTCCGATAATAATAACAAAACGATATCGATATCGGTAAAGTTTCCAGTTAATTAATATTTATGAAAATATATATATTTAAAAAAATGCATTATTGTCAAAAGGGTTTGAAATGAAATAATGGCCACGACACTGCGTGGACTCCGCTGGAAATCTGCTTCCACGTCCACAACAAATATTTTATAAGGAGTTGGTTCATCTTCAGTTAATGCAATCAATATACATACCAACTTCAACTCAATCATCGTGGTCACTACTGTATCCTCCGTCGTCGTGAGTCCCTTTCTTTACTTATAGTTCTTTTTTTTTTCTTTCCACAGGGTCTGAATTTGGATATATGATTTATATCTAGGAATGCACCAAAGCTACAAATCAGTGGCGGAACTAGAACATTAACTCAGGGGTATCCCAAAAAAAATTCATCGTGCAATAATACAATATTAAAAAAACGACAATAAATAAATAAAGTAAAACAAATACCTAATAGATTTCTCGTCTTCTATTTTTCAAATCTTGAAATCGTTTCATCACATCGTCGTCTTTTACTTCATGTAAAAAATCCTTTTCGACCGCACAAACCATAGCATTGTTCAAAAATTCCGGGCTCATTCGATTGCGTAAATCCGTCTTGGCAAGCTTCAATTTCGAAAAACATCTTTCAACGGTTGCGGTTGCAACCGCTAAAAACAAACATGGCCGGCCCTGGGGGTGGGCGGGGAGGACCACCGGCCAGGGCCCGATATTTCAAGGGGCACATTTTTTATGAAAAAACCCGATATGTATATGTAAAATATTTTTTTAATAGGGTACACTCATACAAACACCAAGATAGGCCCCCTTGCAAAACTATTCTTATGGTTTAGATTAGTTATTAACCCCTTTGGCATTAGGTTTAGACCTTTAGTGATCCCAATACCCAATTTCGTTAAGGTCTAAGGGCACATTTTTTCGAGCTCAAACAGGGTACACGAATTCTCAGGGTCGGCCAACAAACTCGAGTTTTTTAACATATAACACTATAACTTGTTTGGGCTAACATATAACATTATAACTGGGCTTTAATAATAATTGGTTGAGCTTATTATTTACAATCTTCATTATTGAATGTAAGCACTTCATAACTGGGCTTTAATAACAATTGGTTAGGCTATATAAACTGATTCGGGCTTATTATTTACAACTGCAATTTGGGCTTAAAATTTTTTAGGGGTGTCCTCGTAGTTGTTTAGGGGTGTCCTTTGTAAAAAAAATCGAAAACAAAATGAAATTTTACACTACCGGTACAAAGTTGAGCCGTAGCCCATGCTACGGCCGGTATTACATTAGGTCCGCCTCTGCTACAAATCATGGGAGGCTTTGATGGTGTGCGGGGAGGACCTCCGCACAAGTCCCGTGATTTCGAGGGGCATGCGATTTTAAAAAAAAAATCCTATACGTATATGTTATTTTTTTAAATAGTAAACACATAACGCTTTCAATATAGGCCCATTTACAATATTTTTTATGGTTTAGAATTTAGTCCACTTGAAATTAGGTTTATTGAACCCAATACTAATTTGATTTTTTTTAAATAATAACAAAGCATAACGGAATGGCACATTTTTTCAAGATCGAACTGGGTATGTGAATTCTCAGAGACCCCTTTGCTACAAATCTTACAGAAAATCAGTAACTCCAGTTTATTTGAAATTAGTATTATAATCATTCTGTTAATAACTATAAATGTAATGATTTTGTTAATTATAGTTAATAGTAGTTTGATATCTGGGTTCATTCGTATGCAACTCATGAGCCCATTGTAATCTATCGAGTTTCAGCATTGAGTTTTAACATTATTAGATGGGAAAGCATGAATAATGACAGCAGAAGCATTAATAGCACTAATATGAAGGCCCATTATTAAGCTTATAAATAATGCTATCATGATAAGACCATGTCAAGTTGTCAATGCAAATGAACTATAGGGGTAGATTTGATCTTTTGTGGGTCTTAGTTCATTTAATTTGTATAGACATTTCTGAGCAAATAATTGAGCCAAACCTTATTCTGTCTCAACCTGCACAACTCTTTACTGAAACCGGAGACTGTAAAACACGTCGATGAGGGCTTTAGCACGACTTCTGTTCTTTTCTAGTGCTTTATTCTCAGTTTTGTTGAATTCTGCTGCATTAGACACCATAAATACAGGTCAAGCACTCAGAGACGATGATACGCTTGTTTCGGCTGGTGAAACGTATGAGTTGGGATTCTTTAGCCCCGGTAACTCCAAGAACCGATACTTGGGGATATGGTTCAAGAAAATAGGGAAAATTACCAAAATGTTGGTTGACCAAGTGTGTTTTCAAATTTGTCACCCTCCTGCGTCCTTGGAAGGACTACTCAGCCTCGGAAGCGTCCCTATGTTTTGTTGAAGCGTCCATGTCCTAGAAGCTGACACGTGGCATTTTGCATGTGGGCCCAGACACTTCCCAATGCGTCTTTTTCTCTCTCCTCTTTCTCTCTCCTCACTTCCTCTTCTTTTGGCCGACGCCAACGCATCTCTCTCTCTCTTCTCTTTCTCTCTCCTCTCTCCTCTCTCTCTTCTCTTTCTCTCTCCTCTCTCCTCTCCCCTCTCCCCTCTCCCCTCTCTCCTCTCTCCTCTCTCCTCTCTCCCAGTGCACATTTCGTCATCTTCCTTGAACTCCATTTGGGATCTTTGACTGTGTTGATTTCAACACTGTTGTTCCATTTTAATTAGAAGAGAACAAGAAAAGAGAGAGAGAGAGAGAGAGGAGAGAGAAAGAGAAGAGAGAGAGAAGGACGCATCCCGTACTCCATGGACGCATCCCGTGTTTGAAAGACGCATCCTGTGCTTGAAGGACGCATCCCGTGCTTGAAGGACGCATCCCGTGCTTGAAGGACGCATCCCGTGCTTGAAGGACACATCCCGGAATGGTCCTTTCAAGGACGCATAAACATGTCGGACACGTGTCAGCTTCTAGGACGTGGACGCTTCAACAAAACATAGGGACGCTTCCGAGGCTGAGTAGTCCTTCCAAGGACGCATGAGGGTGACAAATTTGAAAAGAGCTTTGGTCAAACGACATTTTTCGTAATTTTCCCAAGAAAATATCTCCACGAACCGTTGTATGGGTTGCTAACAGAGAAACTCCACTCACCAGTACCACAGGTGTGCTCAAAGTCAATAGCAATGGAATGCTACTGCTTTTTAGTGGCAATAATACCGTGATTTGGTCTTCCAGTTCATCGGTATCTGTTGGTAATACTCCCGTTGTAGCAAAGCTTCTCGATTCTGGGAACCTTGTTGTGTGTTACGATAGTAGCACTAACGAAGATTTCGTTTGGCAAAGTTTCGATTACCCAACCGATACATTGCTAGCGGGAATGAAATTGGGGAAGGATTTGGTAACAGGCGTAGACAGGTACTTGACATCGTGGAAAAGTATGGATGATCCTTCTCCAGGTCTGTATGTAAGTTGGATGGATACGAACGGATATCCACAAGCGTTTCAAAAGCGAGGTTCGGTTTTACAATTGAGGTTTGGACCGTGGACTGGTGTACGATTTAGCGGTTTTCCCAGTAAGCCAAATCCTATCTACACGTATGATTTTGTCTTCAATGAAAAGGAGGTATATAGTATATTTCATCTTATTAATAACTCAATTATGTCGAGGGTGTATCTAAGTCCGGAAGGCAAGGAAATGCGCTTGAACTGGATTGATCCCGCACAAGGTTGGATGCCGTATCTGGTCACAACGGTTGATATGTGTGCCCAATATGGACTCTGTGGTGCATATGGAATCTGTAACATCAACAGTTCTCCAGCATGCAGTTGTATGGAAGGGTTTGAACCAAGATTTCCAGTGCAATGGAATGCAGGAAATTGGTCAGGTGGCTGTCAACGTGAAAAATCGTTAAATTGTGGGAATAAGGATGCGTTTCGAAAACTTTCAGGTGTGAAATTTTATCACATCGAAGTATGTTCTGTTCCATATGACAGACATAAAAGTTGTTCGTGGGATAAGTAGAAGGATTATCAGATGCTAATGGTTATGTTTCTAATCTTAAGGGTGTAATGGAAGATGGGCGAGAAATAGCAGTGAAGCGGTTGTCGGAAACTTCTACGCAAGGACTTGACGAGTTTATGAACGAGGTTAGATGTATTCACCGGCTTCAGCACCGAAATCTTGTGAAGCTTCTGGGATTCTGTGCTCAAAAACATGAAATCATGTTGATTTATGAATACATGCCCAACAGAAGCCTTGATACATTTTTATTTGGTAAGAATATCTTTGAATGAGGTGCTCATTACATCCCAATTAACAAGATTGATCAATGTACTATGACAAGTTGACACAATTAACTTCACTAATTAATTATGTGCAGATGAGACCAAAGGTTCAATGCTTGATTGGACTAAACGATTCCACATCATCAATGGGATCGCTCGAGGGCTTCTTTATCTGCATCAAGATTCATGCCTTCGCATCATACATAGAGATCTGAAAGCCACCAATATTTTGTTAGACAATGACATGAAACCGAATAATAGCGTGTACATATTAGGCATAGATTGGATGATATAATTCGCATATATTTGTACCAAAATAGCCAAACCGAATGTATTATTTATAGGGATTATGATTAATGGTAAAGGTCAAGGAACCTACTCTTACATGGTATCAGAGCCGTCCTTCAGTTGATTGCTGGTTTGAACGAAGAGTATGACGGTATCGCGACCATTCTGCAACAACAAGAACCCTTGCCGTCCTTCTACGCCGCCCGCTCCAAGATCATTCAGGTTGAAAGTCGCAAAGCCGAACAGGCCCTACATCCCTCCAAATCAGTTGGATCGGTTCTTCAGCTCCCTCCGAACCGACTAGGAACGATGACCGAACCGGCGGTCGGGGCCGTGGTCGGTCTAGAAGACGTGGACGGGGCCGTGGGTCTTATGGACGAGGACGCCCAAATTACAACTGGCCCAATCAAGTTTATCATCCATGGATGCCCACATCCAATTACGGCCCATTTATGTCACCCTATGGTCCTCCTCAGCAGCCTTTCTGGCCCACTCCACCGTGTCCCTACCCGTCCACCAATAGGCCCAACAACAACACTCCAAATCCAAGTTCAGGACTTCTCGGCCTACGCCCCACTCAAGCCCACATGGCCTACAGCCCAACGGACATAGAACAAGCTATGTATACTATGTCCCTACAGCAACCTGACCCTACTTAGTATATGGATACGGGAGCAACTTCGAACGCATCTCATGAATCAGGTAACTACCATTCTTTTTCTAATTCGTGCGTGTCTCAAAACATAATTGTAGGTAATGGCGACACCATTCCGGTACTAGGACAGGGCACCAAATACCTACCCAAACCTTTTCCACCCTTTATACTTAAACACGTCTTATACTCACCCAAAATTGTCAAAAACCTAATCTCCGTACGTCGATTTACTACGGATAATTCTGTTTCTGTAGAATTTGACCCATTTGGTTTTCTTGTGAAGGATTACAAGACCAAGAAGCCGCTCCTCAGATGCAACAGCAGCGGTGATCTTTACCCTCTGGTGCTCGGGTCAACTACATCCCAACCTACCGCCCTTGCTGCTATCTCTGCTCAACTCTGGCATCAACGTCTTGGCCACCCTGGACGTTCTTCCTTACAATCTTTAAAAACTTCTAGTTCTATTGGTTTTAATTAACTTCATAATAATGTTGCCAGTCTTGCGTTTTTGGTAAAAGTATTAGGTTGCCATTTTTTGCTTCCAATAATTACACTATTCAACCTTTTGATATTATACATAGTGATGTTTGGACATCTCCAATTATTAGTTCTTCTGGCCATAAATATTATGTGTTGTTCTTAGATGACTTTTCCAATTTTTTGTGGACATATCCTATTTCTAACAAGTCTAAAGTTTTCCCATCTTTTCAACAGTTTGCTTCTACCATTAAAACCCAGTTTGAAAGGACTATTAAAACTTTCAATGTGACAACGGGCGTGAATACGTCAATGCCCACTTCCAAATTTTTTTTACCACAAACGGCATTCTTTACCGTCTATCATGTCCTTACAAGTCATCTCAAAACGGCAAAGCCGAACGAAAAATTAGAACAATAAACAATATGATACGCACCCTCCTCGCCCACGCGTCGTTACCAACTTACCTATGGCATTTTGCTCTCGAAACAGCTACATATCTATTAAACATCTTACCTAATTCTAATTCTCACTCTGCCTCGCCCACCGAGCTTCTATACCAAACCACCCCTACATATGACCATCTATGAGTTTTTGGGTGCCTTTGTTACCCACTCGTTCCTTCCACTACCATACACAAGCTTCAATATCGCTCCCAACCATGTGTCTTTCTCGGATACCCCGCAACGCACCGCGGGTTTCGTTGCCTAGACCTTCAAACAAAACAAATTTTCATCTCGCGCCATGTCGCGTTTGATGAAACTACATTCCCGTTTGCTCAACAAATCGGACCAGCCCCCTCTTACACCTTCCTGTCTAATCCATTCCCTTATCATTTGTGTCCTCATATCTCCTGGGCCCAACCTCCACTATCACCCAGCCCACAACCACCTTTACACAACCATAGCCCAATCAACATCCTTACCTCTCCTCCTTCCCAACGTTTCCCAGGCCCACACCTCCCAAGCCCAAACAACAGCCCCAACCCCAGCCGCCCACATGTGCCGATACCCCACCACAGCCCACATTCTTTACTACCCCAGCCACTGACCACTACTCTCTCACCCCACCCCATACCCGACTCCTCTGACCAAACACCAATTCACCCATCAACCAACCTGAACCCGCCTATTCCGCCTCCCACTTCCCAGCCAACCCGAACGATGCACACCCGATCCATGAGTGGCATCTTTAAACCTAAACATCCTCTAAACTTAAATATCACCACCGCCCCCACCACACTCAAACCTATCCCCAAAAACCCATCGGCTGCCCTTAATATACCGGAATGGTACTCCGCCATGACTACGGAGTATAACGCACTAATTAGAAACGGAACTTGGGAGTTAGTACCTCGTTCATCAGATATGAATGTTATTCGGTGTATGTGGTTATATAAGCATAAATTCAAATCAGACGGGTCCTTAGAAAGATACAAAGCACGATTAGTTTGCGACGGTAGATCGCAACAGGTTGGTGTGGATTGCGGGGAGACTTTCAGTCCAGTTGTCAAACCCACAACCATTCGTACCGTCTTGTCCATTGCTATCTCCAAACAGTGGTTGGTTCATCAGCTAGACGTTACTAACGCGTTCCTACACGGGAACTTACATGAGACAGTTTATATGTATCAACCTATGGGTTTTCGCAACAAACAGTTTCCTGATCATGTTTGTCTTCTTAAGAAGTCTTTATACGGGCTTAAACAGGCTCCTCGGGCTTGGTACCAGCGGTTCACCGATCACGTTCTCACCATGGGATTTCAACACAGTCGTTGTGATGCTTCTCTCTTCACCTTTCATCAGGGCAGTGATACAGCTTTCTTGCATCTATATGTTGACGACATCCTCTTAGTCACATCCTCTGACGCTCTTCGTCAGCGCTTAATGTCTCGACTTGCTCATGAATTCGCCATGAAAGACTTGGGTCCTCTCAGCTATTTTCTAGGCATCTCCGTTTCCAGAACGGCCAATCACATGTTTCTCTCGCAGCACTCTTACGCTACTGATATCATTGCTCGAGCTGGCATGCAATCTTGCAATCCGGTAGCCACTCCGGTCAACACAAATTCGAAGCTCAGTGCCACGAACACTATCGCAGTCTGGCAGGTGCTCTCCAATACCTTACATTCACCCGTCCTGACATCACCTATGCAGTTCAACAAATTTGCATGCACATGCATGCACCCCGGATTGATCACTGGAATACCTTGAAACGAATCATCCGGTATGTCAAAGGTTCTGCGTCTCTAGGTTTGATGCTCACCGGTACCTCGCATCCATCCTTGGTTTCCTATACGGACGCGGACTGGGCCGGTTGTCCCGACACACGCCGCTCTACTAGTGGATACTGCATTTATTTTGGCAACAACCTTATTTCATGGTCTTCCAAACGGCAATCTACTGTCTCCCGCTCTAGCGCGGAGGCCGAACACCGTGGCGTGGCAAACGTAGTAGCTGAAATTTGCTGGCTCCGCAACTTACTGCTTGAGCTTCATTTACCATTATCCCGTGCTACACTCGTTTACTGTGACAACGTCAGTGCTATATACTTGTCCGGTAATCCCGTTCAACATCAGCGGACCAAGCACATAGAGCTCGATATACATTTTGTTCGCGAACAGGTACAGCGGGGTCACGTGAGGGTTTTGCACGTCCCTTCCAGATATCAAATTGCAGATATTTTCACCAAAGGCCTCCCACGAATCCTATTTGAAGACTTCAGATCTAGTCTCAGCATACGGTCCCCTCCCGCTTCGACTGCGGGGGTGTAATAGCGTGTACATATTAGGCATAGATTGGATGATGTAATTCGCATATATTTGTACCGAAATAGCCAAACCGAATGTATTATTTATAGGGATTATGATTAATGGTAAAGGTCAAGGAACCTACTCTTACATCGAAGATATCAGATTTTGGGCTTGCTAGAAGATTTAAAGGATACGAGACTCGGGTTAAGACAAAGAATGTGGTTGGAACTTAGTAAGAATCTTATACCAAATTTCACTCTTTCGAGTTCAGTCCATTTGAAATGCTCATATCAATTAATTTGTCAAATTCTTTGCAGTGGCTACATTCCTCCAGAGTATGCAGTTCATGGAGTTTTCTCTGTAAAATCAGACGTGTTTAGCTTCAGTGTTTTAGTTCTGGAAATAGTAAGTGGGATGAAGAAACGAGAATTTTCTTCTCACGAGCACCTTGACAACCTTCTTGGACATGTAAGCTCACTGTGACATTGCGTATCTGCGATTATTGATTCTAATATTTTACTAAATCTAATTTATGTTAGGCATGGAGACTATATAAGGATGGCAAGTGTCTTGATCTGGTTGGTGCGCCTTTACTCGACTCATGTGTCGTCTCTAAGGTACTCCGATCAATACACATTGGTTTGTTATGTGTGCAAAATCATGCAGAAGATAGACCAACAATGTCATCTGTGGTATTGATGCTGGGTAACGATGGTGTATTGTCTCAACCTAAATCACCTGCATTTTTTACGGGGCCTGAGCTCAAATTGTGTGCACACACGAGACAAGAACCTTCAGTCAATAATGTGACTATTTCACTAACAGGTCGTTAGGGTAAGTTTTCATGTCAAAGTCCATAAACCATACAATGTTTCACTACATCTTCCCATTTGTTGCATGACAAGTGTCATATTTTTAATGGTGAGATAAATTAATATATGTCATTAACAGTTCTATAGAACGAGTTTTCAACGATCCTATTGTTAGATGATCGTGTCCTTCACTGTATCCGCTTGTGCTCTGCTTTCTACAGTTACAAGCCCCGCCCATGATGTATCCTTCAGGTTCAGGCGTGTCCTTCTACTTGTCAGTGAGTGAATGAACCAACCTTTTAAGCTTCTCAAACAAACATTTGACATACCGTGAGCCTTGGCTTAAACGTTTGATATACCACGACTCACGATTTTGCTTAAGGACCAAAATGCACCACCTTTGGTTCGACAATAATGGTTGTATTTGAGGTTATCTTGGGACCCTATTACCATGATGTACGTAATTGAAGTAAACACAAAACTTGATAACATCACACATGACATATTTAAGGAAAAGAATTTCATGTGTTTGATTTTCATAAGGCAACCTCGTTATCCCCTGAGACCCTACGAGTAGCTTTTGCAAGGTGATATTTTATTGGGTACGTTTAGAGAGGACGGGGCGGTGCGTTATAAAGTTCCATAACGCGTTATTTTATCACGGAACACCGCCGCCTTTAGTCCCACCACGCGTTATTTTTAAAATGCGTTACACATATTACGCGTTGAAGTTTGAAATTGGAAAGTTGGAAATGACCGTTTGGGTTATTTTTTTGACCGTTTGGATGATATTTGAACCATTTTTTATATAAATTCAACCTATTTCAATACAAAAAATCAACAAACTCTCCAACTATTCTCACACTCAATACAAAAAATCAAAAAACTCTCCAACTCAATCTAAATAATTTTACAAGAAACATGGAAGGTTCAAGCAAGAGAGGTGGGGGTTCGAAAAAAAGAGGTTCGGGTACGAAGAACAATCCCGTAAGACCCAAGGTTCGAGCGAATCTTGGCGAGCCGACGCGCTTTAGGTTGCAAGACGAACCCGACCAAGTCCCACCCTTTCAAACCCAACAATATCCACCCTTTCAAACCCAACAATATCCACCCTTTCAATCGCAAACGTACCAAAACCAACCGTTCGTTCCACCGTTTCAACCTCACCAATTTCAACCCCAAACGTATCAAACCCAACCCCACACACTCGACCCACTACTAGAAGACAACACCCTCATTCATCATTTTGCAAACGTGTGGCGTGAACGACAACAAAGTCTTGACGAGGAAGAGGAAGAGGAAGAAGAAGAAGAGGAAGAGGAAGAAGAACAAAATGATGACGTTCAATAAATCGCTCCAATCGGCCGACAACTTTGGACGAGCGAGGAGGAGGTGTCCTTGGTGAAGGCGTATTTGCACATCTCGGAGAGTAGGAAACATGGCAACGAGCAAAGAAAGGATGCGTTTTGGAGACGGGTCATTAATCATTTTAGGCAACTTTCCGGTGCTAGGATACGAAACATGGACCAAATGACGTCGAAGTGGACGGATTTGAACGGGAAAATTAGCAAGTTCAACGCTTGTTTCATTTAAAAGGTATGTTTTTTATTAAACTTTAATAAAAAAACAGTTTTTTTTAATATAGAAACAGTTTTATAAAAAAACAGTTTTTTTTTTAAAATACAGAAACAGTTTTATAAAAAAAACAGTTTTTTTTTTCTAAAAAATACAGAAACAGTTTTATAAAGAAAACAATAACAGTTCTTTAATTAAATAAAACAGTAACAGTTTTTTAATTAAATAAAACAGAATTTAAAAAAAATACAGAAACAGTTTTAATTAAATAAAACAGTTAAAAAAAACAGAATTTAAAAACAAACATAACATTTTATATTTTTTGTAGAACCGAAACCCACAAAGTGGAGCGAGCGAGGCGACAATCATGCGACAAGCCACCGAAGAGTATTGCCGACTGTACAAAAAGAGGACTTTTCCACACGTGGGGGCATGGGAAGTTGCGAGACATCACCCGAAGTGGGTCCCCATTGAGTTGGTTGACATGTGTGGTCCTACGGCTCCAAAAAAACAAGGCGGTTCAAAAAGATCAAAGACATCCGATTCGGGGAACTACACGACTTCCGCGCGGATAACTTGCCCGAAATGAACTTAAACGATGACCCCCTCGACGAACCCGATCAACCTGTTGAAGAAGATTCACCCACAAGGCCACGACGCAGGAGAGGTGGTGAATCGTCAAGCAAAGGTAAGGAAGCGGTGGCGGAGTCGATCTTCAGAATCGAAGAGGAGAAAATTACCCAATTCAAGAAGGCCGAACAAAGAAAAGAAACAATTATGTCTCTAAAAGTTGAACGCGAGCAGGCGTACAAGGAACACTTGAAAACGATTGAAAGACAAAATCATTTAAAAATCTTGTGTGAAAACCACGCACATCTCAACGAACCGTTCAAGTCAATTGTCATTCAACAAAAGCGTGCGACTTGCGCAAAGTGGGGTTGGGAGATGCCACCCGTTTAGTTGTTTTTTTATTTGGCTATGTAATTTATTTTCTAAGTTTAATGAAATTTATATTTTAGTGTTTTATTGTTAATTTCTAATTTTAAAATGAAAATTAAAAAATTTGGGAGTGAAAGAATTCCATCACTAGTGATACCACCCCCTTTACATTTCTATCACTAGAGATAGAATATTGGGTGATGACATGGCATGATTTGATTGGATAGTGGTAGTGATAGAAACTATCACTAGTGAACCACCCCTCCTCCCCTTCCCTAGTGATAGTTTCTATCAATCCCACTATCCAATCAAATCATGTCATGTCATCACCCAATATTTTATCACTAGTGATAGAAATGTAGGGGGGTGATATCACTAGTGATGGAATTCTATCACTCCCAAATTTTTTAATTTTCATTTTAAAATTAGAAATTAACAATAAAACACTAAAATATAAATTTCATTGAACTTAGAAAATAAATTACATAGCCAAATAAAAAAACAACTAAACGGGTGGCATCTCCCAACCCCACTTTGCGCAAATCGCGCGCTTTTGTTGAATGACAATCGACTTGAACGGTTCGTCGAGATGTGCGTGATTTTCACACAAGATTTTTAAATCATTTTGTCTTTCAATCATTTTCAAGTGTTCCCTGTACGCCTGCTCGCGTTCAACTTTTAGGGACATAATTGTTTCATTTCTTTGTGCGGCCTTCTTGAATTGGGTCATTTTCTCCTCTTCGATTCTGAAGATCGACTCTGCCACCGCTTCCTTACCTTTTCTTGATGATTCACCACCTCTCCTGCGTCGTGGCCTTGTGGGTGTATCTTCTTTAACAGGGTCGTCAACGGGTTGATCGGGTTCGTCAAGGGGGTCGTCGTTTAAGTTCATTTCGGGCAAGTTATCGATGCGGAAGTCGTGTAGTTCCCCGAATCGGATGTCTTTGATCTTTTCGAACCGCCTTGTTTTTTTGGGGCCGTAGGACCACACATGTAACACCCCGAAAACGGGTTTGGTAATTAACCCATGTTAATACTAAAAGACGGGTTAAGTACCGTTAGTGGTAAAATAGCCCGGTGAATATTAGGATTTTAAATAAATAAACCTAATATTAAATAAATGTAGTATAAAGGCTTTTGGAGGAAATAAAGTTTATAGAAGGCCCGACCTAACGGGACCTAAAATAAACTTAGTCATAAATATTCCCGAACCCGCTAAGTTAACTAGGAACATTTAACCTAGTTAATAAGTGGGAAAATTGTTAAAAGAAATAAGTAGGTCGTGGCCTACTTAATAACGAACCAAACACGAGGGGTTAAAGCGGGATAACTAGAAAAGTTATTTAATAAAAACAAACACAAACACACACACACAGTGTGTGTTCTGGATCGAGCTCAGGGGCGACCAAGAAGGGTCAAACCCTAATCAACACAATTTCATCAAATTGAAGGGGCAAATCAAGTCCAAATCAAAATCCGAGTATGAATTAGTGATCTCCATTGAAAAAGGAGTCATGAGGTATGTAAATTTCTTGAGAAATCTCTAGTTGAAATTCTGAGCAAACCTAGAGAACTCGAATCTGAACTTGCATGTTTGTTGTTTGGGTGAAATTAGTGATGAAACTATGTCTAGGAGTAAACCCTAGTCATGTACTTGTTGAATTGATGTTCATGGTTGTGAATCCATGATCATACACTCATGTGTCAAGTGGGTTTTGATTATGTAGTAAAGATGATGATGTACACATGTTTAAAAACATCATAGTTGCTAATAGGAACAAGATACTTGAACAATTTGCAAGTTTGAGTAATTGATCATAAGTGATAGTGGTGAATTTTGATGTTAATCTTGGTAAAAATAACTAGTTAGGAACTAGTTAGTAAATATGTAAAATCATGCACATTAGGTGTTTGTTAAAATGCCTAAATGAGAACTAAGTGTTGATAATGTGCCTAATTGAGTCTTGTGAACTTGATAGTGCAATCATATGTGTTAATTGGTGATTTGACTTTTAAATAGTCAAACCGACCATTAATAAGATCGAATGGTAATTGTGATAGAAAATATGTAAGATGGAATAGTCATAATTAATGATGACTAATATAACCGTCTTACGAATTATGATGATAGTTTGACGCTTGACAAGCTAGGTGGAGGCTTGGAAAGGAAGCGGGTCAAACGAAGCAAGAATGGTGGAAAAAGCATAATTCGGATGCAAGGTAAGTATAGCTTACACTAGTCTTAAATTGTGGAATGTTTTCTTATCATATAAATTATGAATGAGATATCTAAACAATTGAAATATGATGTTCCGTCGTGTAGTCGAACGGAACAAGAAAATCAAAGATGATAGAAACTATAATAATGGTTAAAAAGAAGTAAATCGACAAATTGGTCATATTATGTCAAAAGAAATACACGGTTTATATTTAAAATTACCGTACGGTGTTAAACGGGAAGAGTCATGTAGAGGAGATGATAATAAATATCATTTCGCAAAGATAAATGGTCAATTCGGCCAAACGGGTCAAAAGGTGTAGACAACACCTTTTGACTATATAGACTAATGATTCTTTTGTCGAGTCATATGCTTACAGGAATAGATATCCAATGGATATTCGCATCGTTCTAAATTAGCGAAATAAAGCAAGGTATTAAAATCGGGTCTATTTGTTGATCCAAGCCAGGTACGCTTATTTATGATGTATGTAAAAGTGCTAATTTGGTCGAATAATTGGTGGTAGCCCTTCATTGTAAAAGAAGGACCAAAATCGACCCAAACGCCTTTGTAGGCTAAATTGAACAAACAACTCTTAGAGGTTATTTGGAAAGGAGTCTTATGATTAAACAAAAGTTTAGAACGAGTACGGGTAGTGAAAGATGTAATTCTTGGGCCAAAAGACTCCATATGAGTCCTTGCCGTAAAATGATATTTCAAGAGGTATAAATTCGGAACACATAGATATCTACTTTAAATCCAACACACATTTAGTTGTGATGGAAGAGTACTAGATAAGAGATATAGGTTACAATGCTAGATTAGAATGAAAGCGAAATTGAGCTTAAAAGTGCTTAAAATATCCTTAACGGGTCAAAATAAGCATACTAGTGAAAACGGGTTTAATTTGTGAATAAACCTATGATTAGAACCTAATATGGTATATCACAATTATTTGATGAAGTGTATGAAATATAGGAATCAAATAAATACGTTTGTTTGATAAAATGCATAACCGGGTCAAAACTTGGTATAAAGGGTAATAAGCCGAAGACTTAGAAGTCTTAAATTTTGTTAAGCCGAATGTCGGATTTTAACTCCAAATGATGGAGAATCAAATTACAAACACGTAGGAAGAAACGGTAGGCCAAACGGACAAGCGGTTTGAAAGATACGGAAGATTTCGTGTCAAATTACGGCAAAAATGGAAAACTGGATGCAGGGTCCACCGTAAATTACGGTGCCACCGTAATTTACGGTGGAGATGAAAAGCCTTACGGTGGCCCCCTACTGGTTTACGGTAGGGGCATGTACAACCAGTGGCCACCGTAAATTACGGTGCCACCGTAATTTACGGTGGAGGTCAGGTTGAAATTTTTGTTTTTGTTATCAATTGTTTCTCGGACTCGTTTAGACACGTTTTAAGTCCTGTATGACTAAAGCATTTCATGTTATTGAAATGTAGGTACTTTTGGACGCCGGAAGACGATCAAGCTCAGTGAAGAACCGAACACGATAAAGACACACGCTTCCGCACTTTGACACATAGTAAATTTTAAACAACGAATTTAATCACGTTATGTAGAATAACTTATGATTTGTAAAAGCTTTAATAAACCCGTATTTTTATAGCATGTGTAGTCTTAACTACACATCTAATCGTTGGTAATTACATACAAAATCGTTAATTAGTAACTAGGGTGTTACAACACATGTCAACCAACTCAACGGGGACCCACTTCGGGTGATGTCTCGCAACTTCCCATGCCCCCACGTGTGGAAAAGTCCTCTTTTTGTACAGTCGGCAATACTCTTCGGTGGCTTGTCGCATGATTGTCGCCTCGCTCGCTCCACCTTCTGGGTTTCGGTTCTACAAAAAATATAAAATGTTATGTTTTTTTTTTCAATTCTGTTTTTTTAAACTGTTTTATTTAATTAAAACTGTTTCTGTATTTTTTTTAAATTCTGTTTTATTTAATTAAAAAACTGTTACTGTTTTATTTAATTAAAAAATTGTTACTGTTTTTTTTATAAAACTGTTTCTGTATTTAAAAAAAAACTGTTTTTTTATAAAACTGTTTATGTATTTTTTAGAAAAAAAAACTGTTTTTTTATAAAACTGTTTCTGTATTTTTTAGAAAAAAAAACTGTTTTTTTTATAAAACTGTTTCTGTATTTAAAAAAAAACTGTTTTTTATTAAACTGTTTCTGTATTTAAAAAAAAACTGTTTTTTATTAAAGTTTAATAAAAAACATACGTTTTGAATGAAACAAGCGTTGAACTTGCTGATTTTCCCGTTCAAATCCGTCCACTTCGACGTCATTTGGTCCATGTTTCGTATCCTTGCACCGGGAAGTTGCCTAAAATGATTAATGACCTGTCTCCAAAACGCATCCTTTCTTTGCTCGTTGCCATGTTTCCTACTCTCCAAGATGTGCAAATACGCCTTCACCAAGGACACCTCCTCCTCGCTCGTCCAAAGTTGTCGGCTGATTGGAGCGATTTCTTGAACGTCATCATTTTGTTCTTCTTCCTCTTCCTCTTCTTCTTCCTCTTCCTCTTCCTCGTCAAGACTTTGTTGTGGTTCACGCCACGCGTTTGCAAAATGAAGAATGAGGTGTTGTCTTCTAGTAGTGGGTCGAGTGTGTGGGGTTGGGTTTGATACGTTTGGGGTTGAAATTGGTGAGGTTGAAACGGTGGAACGAACGGTTGGTTTTGGTACGTTTGCGATTGAAAGGGTGGATATTGTTGGGTTTGAAAGGGTGGATATTGTTGGGTTTGAAAGGGTGGGACTTGGTCGGGTTCGTCTTGCAACCTAAAGCGCGTCGGCTCGCCAAGATTCGCTCGAACCTTGGGTCTTACGGGATTTTTCTTCGTACCCGAACCTCTTTTTTTCGAACCCCCACCTCTCTTGCTTGAACCTTCCATGTTTCTTGTAAAATTATTTAGATTGAGTTGGAGAGTTTTTTGATTTTTTGTATTGAGTGTGAGAATAGTTGGAGAGTTTGTTGATTTTTTGTATTGAAATAGGTTGAATTTATATAAAAAAAAGTTCAAATATCATCCAAACGGTCAAAAAAATAACCCAAACGGTCATTTCCAACGTTCCAATTTCAAACTTCAACGCGTGATATGTGTAACGCGTTTTAAAAATAACGCGTGGTGGGACTGAAGGCGGCGGTGTTCCGTGATAAAATAACGCGTTATGAAACTTTATAACGCACCGCCCCGTCCTCTCTAAGGTACACAGTCAAAACACTTTTCTAGCTAGCTAGTTTTCATTAAAACAAGGGAAATTTACAAAAGTGACATTTGACCAACGTTCTTTACGAAAATGTCACGTTCATGCGTCCGTGGACGGACTCCTCCACATGGGAGGAGTCTGTGCGTCACCTTGAAGAGTCCATGAACGAGGAGCTGCATCCCCGACGCATCCCTTGCATCTGGACGAATCCCATGTGGAGCAGTCCGTCCACGGACGCATGAACGTGACATTTTCGTAAAGAACGTTGGTCAAATGTCATTTTCGTAAATTTCCCTTAAAACAAACTATGTATACCAATTGTAAAATGGTATAGATCTAAGACTAACAAGATGAACACACAAGATATAGCGACAGAAAACGTGACAAAATCTATTATTAACCCAAACCAAAAAAGTACCCAACCAAACCCTAGATCTCAAACATCTGAGATCTATGTAATACAAAGTACCGATTCAACAGATTAGATAATCTGTTGAATATGAACAAAGAAATACAAACAAAAAATACAAAAGAAACAAACAGAGATCAACAAGATCTCAGATACAACAACGATCTCTACAACAGAGATCTATAGACTGATGAAACTCTTCAACTGCTTGAAGACAACTTGATGATCAACATAAGATGATCAACACTAGAAGACAATCTTCAACACCAGATGAAGCATCCAGATCGTCAAGAGCATGAGTGAACCAGAGAACAAGATGAAACCCTAGAAAATATCACAACTGAACAGAGCTCTCTCTCTCTTCTCTTTTATATCCGGATCATAACCAAGTTACACTTCAACCCCTTATGTTTCAAGAGTAGCACAACAGAACCTCCAGCCCATAAGCCCATAACAATAATCTGTTACAATAACAGACAACATAACAACTAGCCCAGCTGGCCCAACTAGAACAATAATATAACTAGCCCAATATTACATGTATAATATGTTACGATAACATGAATTAGGATAATAAAGAACACTTTTAACACCCCCCCCCATAATTCATGCTTTAAACATGTTATACATGCCTAATCTTTCACATAACGACTCATGTTGAGCAATATTTAACCCCTTAGTAAAAATGTCTGCAATCTGATTCTCAGATGCAATTTTTTGTGGGTCAACAATGCCACTTGCAATTTTTTCTCTCAAAAAATGCAAGTCCAATTCAAAATGTTTTGTTCTTTCGTGAAAAACAGGATTTTGTGAAATTGAGATAGCAGATTTGCTATCACAAAACAGTGAAACAGGTAATGCACAATTTATTCCTAACTCAGACAACATATTTTTAATCCACATCACTTCACAAGTAGCAGAACACATTGCCCTATACTCTGCTTCAGCAGTAGACCTTGAAACAAACCCTTGTTTCTTGCTTTTCCAAGACACAAGGGTATTTCCAAGAAATATGCCATAACCAGTAACTGATTTCCTGGTTGACAAACACTTAGCCCAATCTGAATCAACATAACCTGAAATATTAAGATCACCTGTTTTTCTGAACAAAATACCTTTTCCTGGACATTGCTTTAAGTACCTTAATAGTCTTAATGCAATGTCTAAATGTGACTGACACGGCTTGTGCATGTATTGACTCAAGAATTGCACAGCATAACTTATATCTGGACGTGTTAAAGACAAGTAAATCAATTTACCTATTAACTTTTGAAATCCAGTAACATTTTCTAGAAAACTTGTGTCCTTTTCAATCTTGTTAGTAATAACATGAGACAACTCAATAGGTGTCCCAACAGGTTTACTACCAAGATATCCAAATTCATTTAAAAGCTCAAGACAGTATTTTCTTTGAGATAAGCATATAGACTCTCCTGAATATAAGACTTCAATGCCAAGAAAATACTTAAGCACACCCAAGTCTTTTATTAAAAAACTCTCACTCAAACATTTTTTAACTCTAGAAACTTCAGTAGAACTGTTTCCAGTTACTACTATATCATCAACATAGACTAAAAGAATAACAAGAATGTCACCTTTGCTCATAATAAACAAAGAATGATCACACAAACTTTGGGAAAAACCCATATCAACCAAAACAGAACACAGTTTCTCATTCCATTGTCTAGGAGCTTGTTTAAGTCCATATAGAGACTTAACAAGCTTGCACACCTTATTTTTATCCTCATTAAAGTACCCTAAAGGTAATGTCATATATACATCTTCAGACAAAGAACCATACAAAAAAGCATTATTTATATCAAGTTGATACAAGGGCCATCCATTATTCACAGCCAACTTTAATATAATTCTAACAGTTACTATTTTTACAACTGGAGAAAAAGTTTCTCCAAAGTCAATACCCTCTTTTTGATTGAACCCCTTTGCAACCAACCTAGCCTTATATCTTTCAATCTCCCCATTGGCCTTATATTTTATTTTATAGACCCATTTACAGCCAATGGGTTTCCTACCCTTAGGTAAATCAACTACAACCCATGTATTATTTCTATTAAGTGCTTCCATTTCCTGGTTCATAGCTTCTATCCACCTAGGGTCCTTAATGGCCTCACTATATGAATTAGGTTCAACTGATTTATTTAAAGAAGACACAAAACACAAATTGTCAACAGACAAACTAGCATAATTAACCACCTTTTCTACACCATATTTAACCTTTCCTTCTACAACAAATTCATCAAACTTTTGAGGAAAAACAACTTTCCTAGAAGATTTCCTAATAGCTTGTCCCTCAGATGGGTTGGTCTCATCATGAGATCCCACAATGTTACCTGCCCCATCAGTGTTACCTTGTAAACTACTACCTAACTGTTCATCATGCTGATCACTATCAACATTAGGTACAGTGGCAGATGTAGAGGGTAACACTGGTGGCTGATCATCACTGCAGTGACCTTGAACACCAGTCATACCCTCTTCATCATTGGGAACTACAGGAACTTCAGGAGTTATTATTTCAGCATTATCAAAAAAATTTATCTGATTTAAACCATTATTAGAACTTTGACTTTTATTCAAAATAGATTTAAAAGGGTATACAGTTTCATAAAACTTCACATCTCTTGAATAAAACACCCTTTTATTATCCAAACACAACAATTTGTACCCCTTTTTTACATTGGAATACCCAACTAAAACACACTTATCAGCATGATAAGCCAGTTTATCAGATTCATTTAAGATTGTACTAAAACATAAGCACCCAAAGTTCCTTAGATGCACAAGTGAGGGTTTAAAACCATAAACTACTTCATATGGACTCCTACCATTTAACACAGAAGTTGGTAACCTGTTAATCAAGTACACAGCAGTTAAAACACATTCAGACCAATACTTAAGAGGCAAATTACTCTGAAACAACAGAGCTCTAGCTGTGTTAAGTAGATGCCTATGCTTTCTTTCAACCACACCATTCTGTTGTGGTGTATAAGAGCAAGAAGTTTGATGCAATATACCTTTTGTTTTACAAAATGTATTCATTTGATTATTTACAAACTCTGTTCCATTATCACTTCTTATAATTTTCACCTTTGTTTCAAACTGAGTAAGCATTAACTCATAGAAACTACACAGGTTTTCAAAAACTTCAGTCTTATTAACCAACATGTAACACCAAACAGTCCTAGAAAAATCATCAACTATTGTTAAAAAATATTTAAAACCCTCATAACTAGTTATTTTATAAGGTCCCCAAACATCTAGATGAATTAACTCTCCTACAGACTTGGTTTTATGTTCACTAAGTGGAAAAGGAACTCTAACCTGTTTAGCCCTGTGGCACACTTCACAAGGACCATGTTCAATACTGTTAACATCAAACTGATCTCTTAACACAGATAGGACTTGATCAGAAGGGTGGCCTAACCTACTATGCCACAAATTTGCCCTAACATAACTATTAAAGCAAACATTCATACAATTACCATTTTTACCAACAAAGTAAAGACCATTGTCCTGACTACCAGTCACCAGGACTCTCTTTGATTTGGAATCCTGTAACACACAACTATTCTCATTAAACACAACTTTTATATCATTATCTTTTGCAAGTTTATGAACAGATAACAAATTCACATGATACTCTGGGACATAAAACACATCTTTTAAAACAACATCATTTGTTAACTTGACATTACCAATTTTAACAACTTTTACATTAGTTCCATTTGGATGACCTACTTTAATGTCAAACTCAGAAACATCTATTGCATTAAACATATCTTTATCACTGTTTATCATATGTTGACTTGCCCCAGAGTCAACTATCCAACTAAACACACCTCCATAAAATAAGGAACTGGAATAACTAACACAGTTATTAACAACACAAGACTCACCTCCTATATTGGATGATTCCACACCAGACTTTTCACCAACAAGACTCAACAACTTTGCTATCTGTTCAGAAGTAAAAGGGAAACTAGAAGTAGACACACTAGTAGAAGGACCAACAGCAGCATTTGACTTATTTGTTTTACCAGATGTATTATTAGATTTTCTTTTAAAACCTGGTGGATAACCTATTAACTCAAAACACCTATCAACAGTATGACCAATCATGCCACAATGTGTACATTTTAAGTTTGAATTAGGTCCTCTTTGATTAGTTGTTTTCTTTTTAGAATCAAATGACTGATTAGGCTTAGCCACAAAAGACACATTTTGACCTTTTGACCCACTACTAGTTAGTCTATGTGATTCTTCCCTAGACACAACAGAATAGGCAACTTTGACAGATGGAAAGGTTTCTCTGGTTAATAGATTTGTTCTAACAGGTTGATAAACATCATCTAACCCCATTAAAAACTGCATTAATTTGATTAACATAGAAAAATCATTGTAATCTTTTGCTGCTTTACAAGAACATGTTGGCAGTTGAAGCATAGCATCAAACTGCTTCCACATTGTTGTTAATCTATTATAATAATCAGCTACAGTTGAACCATTTTGAGAAATACTATTTATTTTTTTGAACAAATCATAAACCACAGAACCATCTATCTTGTCATAAGTCTCTTTCAAATCCTCCCAAACCTCTGAAGCTAAACTAGAAAAAACTTGACCTAAGAAAAGTTCCTCAGACACAGAGTTTAAAAGCCAAGTTAACACCACAGAATTACACCTATCCCACTGACTAGCAAGCACATCATCCTCAGTGGATTTTTCACACTTTCCATTAACAAAACCGAACTTATTTTTAGCTTCTAGAGCAAGTTTCATAGATGCAGACCACACAGCATAATTTTCAGTACCCTTCAACTTTACACTAACAATAGTAAGGGCACTAGAATCACTAGGGTGTAGGTAAAGTGGATCTCCAATATCCAGTTTACCTATTAAGGTCTGAGATGTACTAGCACCTGGTACAGGTTGATCCACTGGTTCTGGCTGAACCATGATGACACACAATCAAGAAGACAGATAAAACTCTAACAAGAAATAACAAATAAACCACACCAATAAACCAACAGATATACAACACACAATGGCGAAGCTGTATCAGTGTCAAGATTTCAGGTTCATCACTTATAGTGCCTGAACATGTCTTAATACAGGAGCCAAACCCACAAAAATAAGCAAGAAAAAAACAAACAAGCAACAGATAAGGTGCCGGTCCTCACTACCCCGACTTCAACTAACCAACCAACAAAAGCAATAAACTAACTACAAGAAGGAAAGATCTCACAGTGGGTGCAAAGTCTTCGCACAAGGTGAAGACTGTAACCTTCTAGGGTTACAAGTCAAACACCAAACAATAAAGAACAACTACTGGTTGGTTTGCCCTGAACCTTCTAGGGTTTCAGAGACCAACGCAGTCTTCTCACAACTTCCAAGAACAGTGCCAAGATCCACACCAAATTCACCCCAAGATCAGATAAACCACAAACTCCACAGATCTACAAAAACCAACACTATCAGAACAGATCTACAAGAAACAAGTAAGATCTAAACAGCGGAAGACTTAGATCTGCATATAAGAGCTTTAAAGCTCTGATACCATGTAAAATGGTATAGATCTAAGACTAACAAGATGAACACACAAGATATAGCGACAGAAAACGTGACAAAATCTATTATTAACCCAAACCAAAAAAGTACCCAACCAAACCCTAGATCTCAAACATCTGAGATCTATGTAATACAAAGTACCGATTCAACAGATTAGATAATCTGTTGAATATGAACAAAGAAATACAAACAAAAAATACAAAAGAAACAAACAGAGATCAACAAGATCTCAGATACAACAACGATCTCTACAACAGAGATCTATAGACTGATGAAACTCTTCAACTGCTTGAAGACAACTTGATGATCAACACAAGATGATCAACACTAGAAGACAATCTTCAACACCAGATGAAGCATCCAGATCGTCAAGAGCATGAGTGAACCAGAGAACAAGATGAAACCCTAGAAAATATCACAACTGAACAGAGCTCTCTCTCTCTTCTCTTTTATATCCGGATCATAACCAAGTTACACTTCAACCCCTTATGTTTCAAGAGTAGCACAACAGAACCTCCAGCCCATAAGCCCATAACAATAATCTGTTACAATAACAGACAACATAACAACTAGCCCAGCTGGCCCAACTAGAACAATAATATAACTAGCCCAATATTACATGTATAATATGTTACGATAACATGAATTAGGATAATAAAGAACACTTTTAACACCAATCAATGAATATTATTGATTTGTTAAAAAATAAAGTGTAGAAAATGAGATAGTGGCAGATAACGTATTGAGATTTGTGGATATTGTGCTCCTAACTTTTGGAGAAATTATCATTACATACATTGTTATGATGTTAGTTACACCTGACTTTTTCATGAAAATAATTAAAGTGTGGTGTTCCACCTCTTTTATAATGTGTGCGTCTGTCGGTCTGGAAATAATGCCACACATGATTGTTCTCCTCCTATTCATTTATGTAATGGTGCATACATCACAAGACAGCAATCATGATTATATAGTATTCAAGTATAAAACTTCTATGTATGTATGTATGTGTCTAGATTATTTTTTTTAGAGTTTTTCATGACTCAAAAGATTGAAACGACATTCATGCTCTAGAAGCCATATAAATATTAGTGCATATGAATTTAAAAATATGGCATGCGTAGCCATTTTCATTTGTTTATTTATGAAATGTGGAACAGTCAGAGTACTGGTCATCCTTTTGTAAACTAGCATGAGGTTGCTTCGAGGAAACTTCAGCCGCCATGTCAACCTTACGTCATTTATACAACAAGTCATACAACTTAATTTGTTTTTTAACTATTAAAACGTGATTCATGTTAAAAGCTTGAAGTTTGTGTGTATGGTTGTTAAAAGTATTATCCAACTTCAAATAAATATTTAAACAAACGTCACTCATGTTTAAGTGTTTAACCTACAATATTGTTGGTTGTTATTCAGAGCGATATTAAAAATTGGATACTGTAGTACGTAACTAATTCAAAAAGTATAATAAAGTAAAAGAAAAAACTAAACAACTAAAATTTTGTATAAGGAAGTAAAAAAAGAAACCTATCCAACTAAGATTTTAAATAAAATACAAAAACTTGCATACACACACCCCTAATGTATCTTCTAATTATATGATTGATGATAGTTGTATTATTGATGGTGCAAGTGTGTAACTCATACATGGTATATTTTTTCCTACTAATAATAAAATTCTTAAAATATAATTACTATGTATTTTATATTGATAGGTAACTAGAAAAAAACTTAGATTCTCTATTTTTAGCCTAGTGGTATTAGGCTTGGATTCTTCGGAGGCCCAAGTCTTATCCCCACTTGTGTCACTTTTGGTGGATAAGACAATGAAAAATTTGAGCTAGGTCTTGAGCGAGGTTTTTGGTTCGAATCCTGAGTCCACCCGGGTTTTCATCCCACCGTGTGTTACGACAGAGAGTTCTCCTCTGAGCAGAAAAGCGGATTACGTCCCAATACGAGTGAGGTCGATGCAACTCGTGGTGACCTCGGGTATACTTGAACGTATTCGAGAGGCGCAGTTAGAAGCAGTAAAAGAAGAGAATTGGAAGAAAGAAAGAATAATCGGTCAATTGAAAGATTTGTCGGATGGGAATCACGGGTTGAAGACTCGATCCGGAAGGATATGGGTCCCACATACTTGTGGAGTAAAGGCGCTTCTACTTATTGAGGCTCATAAATCCCGTTATTCAATTCATCCGGGTGCGACCAAGATGTACAATGATTTGAAACAAAATTATTGGTGGCCCGGAATGAAGAGGGACGTGGCGAAGTATGTGGAAAAATGCTTGACATGTTTATAAGTCAAAGCGGAGCACCAGAAACCATACGGCAAACTCCAACCGTTAGAAATTCCGGTTTGGAAATGGGAACATATTACAATGGACCTGTTAACCAAGTTGCCAAAAACGAATCCTGGTTTTGACGCCATATGGATAGTGGTGGATAGATTGACGAAAAGTGCTCACTTCATCCCGATTCGTGAGACTTATACGTCATAAAAGATGTCAGAAGTTTATACCAATGAAATCATAGCACGTCATAGGGTGCCGGTGTCCATCGTGTCTGATAGGGATACTCGGTTTACTTCGAATTTCTGGCGAGATTTCCAAGAGCAAATGGGGACCAAATTGTTCATCAGCACTGCGTACCATCCTCAAACGGATGGACAAAGTGAAAGAACGATACAAACATTGAGTGACATGCTACGGGCGTGTATAATCGACTTTGGGGGCAGTTGGGATGTTCACCTACCGTTAGTCGAGTTTTCGTATAACAACAGTTACCAATCTAGTATTAAGATGGCACCATACGAAATGCTTTACGGTAGGAAGTGTCGAACCCCGGTATGTTGGGGTGAAGTGGGACCACGTGAACTCGCCCACCAAGATATAGTACGAGCCACGAATGAAAAGATCGATATAGTTCGGGCACACTTGAAAGCGGCTCAAGACAGGCAAAAGGCATATGCTGATAACAGGAAAAGGCCAATTGAATTCCAAGTTGGTGACATGGTCATGCTAAAAGTTCCCCATGGAAGGGTGTTATTAGATTCAGAAAAAGGGGGAAGCTAAGCCCAAGGTTTATTGGGCCATTTAAAATTATCGGGAGAGTTGGCAAAGTAGCTTACCGTCTTGAATTACCGGAGGAGCTAAGTGGAATCTATGGCATGTTCCATGTATCACAATTAAAAAAGTGCCTAGCAGATGAAACGGCCTATATCCATTACGATGATATCGAAGTGGATAATAGTCTGAATTATGTGGTGAGACCGGTGGAGATATTAGACCGAAAGATCAAACAATTACGAAATAAACAAATTGACCAAGTCAAAGTCAAATGGGAACATAGGAAAGGTTCGGACACTATATGGGAGTCCGAAGAGGAGATGCGACGTCTTCACCCTACTTTATTTGGTACGTAATTAGGTTTCGGGGACGAAACCCTTTTTAAGGGGGGTGGACTTGTAACACCCTGAAAATATAAATCTCTGTATTAGAAATTTGATAATTTCATAAACAAGAATTTGCCATCTAGAAATTTTAACCTAGTTGAAATTTACAAGACTAGAAATAACTAATACTAGGTTAAAAACACTAGTACTTAAAGTTAGATGATAAATGAGGGACTAAGCTTGCCAAATATGAAAGTTAAATGCTGAATTATAACAAAAACTCACCAAACACACCATTTAGGTGTGTCTGGTCGATCAAGTGAAGCAGGGGGCGATCCCCACTCCTCCAAAACCCTAAAATTTCATTAATCTTGCAAATTGAAGGATTAATCCAGGTTGAAATCAAAAATTGAGCTTAGAATCGTAATCCTCATCACAAGAGGATTGTAAGGTATGTAAAATCTGATGAAATCTCTTAACTTGAATTTCTCATGATTTTGGAAAATCTGAAGGATTGATGTTGCATGTGTGTTATTTGGTTAGATTAGAATTGATATGGTGTTTAGAAGTGAAACCTAGCCAATTTCATATGAAATCATGACCAAATTCAGGAAATTCCATGAACACCTTGAAGGTGGGTTGTGGGTTTTACATGATGTTGATGAATACTAGGGTTTAGAGTAATTATT
The DNA here is from genome assembly GCF_002127325.2 of Helianthus annuus. Lineage (NCBI taxonomy): Eukaryota > Viridiplantae > Streptophyta > Magnoliopsida > Asterales > Asteraceae > Helianthus > Helianthus annuus. The sequence goes on along the minus strand of NC_035446.2, from coordinate 161,845,986 downwards.
CTAGTGTAATTCGATCTTAGAAGGTACTTTCAGAAAAATATGATGTCTAAATGATATATGATGGCTTTATTGAAGTTAAGTTAATTAATTAGCAAGCTATAAACATGAATATGGATGATGTAGAAATTCTGCCCTCATAGTGTTTGTTGAAATGCCTCAAAGAAGGCTTGAAACTGAATTGTTAAGTTAAAAACGCATAATTATGAACTATGACAAAATGTGCGTCATGTATGTAAAATATAGAGTTCTAAACGTAAAGTGATTGAACTCTATAGGAAAGGAAGCCAGGGCATCTATCGGACAAACCGGTGTGGACGCACGTTTGAAGGACTTGCTTTAAAGGTATGTAACTTGACCCATTACATTAAGTAGATTGGATGATCATTAAATGCGTAATTGGATTTTTAGAATAAGTGTCGTTTTGAATTTAAGCGGTGATGTCGCTATATTCAATAATGGATCAAATTGGTTGGAACTCGTTGGTAGTCGTCACAATGGAGGATTCCTTAGACGAGCCAAACGGGTCGAATAATCAAGTACGACATGGTTAATGCTTTGGATTAAGATGGATTGAATCTTTGATAATGGATAATATATAACATATTAGAATTGTGAGATTTAACGTATTGGCATCCTAGAAAACTAAAATCCGAGAGTTGGGTTTTAGTGTAATGACCAAACCAAACAAAAACATGAATTTCCAGGTACTACCGTAAGTTACGGTGGTACCGTAACTTACGGTAGAGGTCAGGAACTTACGGTGGTTCACTCCTGTTTTACGGTGGACCAAAAGATTTCCAGAACTCACCGTAAGTTACGGTGGAACCAGAAAAACTTTTATTTATTTTATTTATCTAAAATTTGATGTCGGATCTCTTGTTTATATGTTATATAACAATGACAAAACTAATGTTTAACGATTTTGACCCTAGGTGATGAGATGGATCTTACGGATGACGGTCAAGCAACGTAGAAGAACCGAACACGACTTTTGAAGCTTCCGCAATGTTTTAAATCTTACTTAGACTTTGTTCATGGGTTGTAAACAATTTCTTAAACAACGTTTAAACGTTCCAACTTAGTCATTATTTGACTAAAGTTGACGTACTTATGAACTCCGTTAAGGAAAGTTATGTTACTTAACTAATATTTTAGTTGAAATGGTGTATTTATAAAAAAAAAAAAAAATTAGGGTGTTACAGTAGTGGCGGGTACAGGTCCAGACACAAGCTTTACGGTTTCAGGGGTGGAATACATGCGAGGTTACTACCTAGCCGATGGGATATACCCAACGTACTCGACAATCGTTAAAACTATCCCGCACCCGACAGACAAGAAAAGAAAAAAGTTTGCGAAGTTTCAAGAGGGTGCGAGAAAAGATATTGAACGGGCTTTTGGTGTTCTACAAAAAAAATGGCACATCATTTCACATCCAGCACGTTCGCAAACACCAAAGAGGTTACGACACATTATGTACGCTTGTATCATCCTTCATAACATGATCATTGAAGACGAAGGGAGAGCGATATGCGAGTACGACGAAAACGCGTCTACTGGAAATTCTGTTCCAGTTAGTGAGGAACAACAAGATTTGAACGCCTTCGCTCTACGTAACGAGTACACACATCATAACCTACAAGCGGACTTGGTGGAGTACATTTGGAACAACGCTCAAAACGAACCCGGCCACGACATGGAAGACGAAGACTAGTAGCTTATTTTAATATGTTAGGATAATTTTAAGTTTATTTTTTTTACTTTATTTTTTTTTAAGTTTATGTTTTTTTTAAATTTATTTCTTTAAGTTTAATTTTTTTTTAAGTTTATGTAATGTTTTTTTAATATTAATGAAAATATTTTGTTACTTTATTTGGTAAATGTTAAATAAAAGTTGAAGATTAAAAATAATAAAAAAACATAAAAGTGGTGGAGGACTATGACTAGGACCATCCTCTCATGCCCTCTAGTTTTGGAGGATGATCCATCCTTGGGAGGACTATGACGTGTCGCCTACGTGGCGGATCATCCTCCAAGAATGGACCATCACCATACCTTGTAGTCTAACTGTCATCACCTTGAAACACTTGACTTGCGTGAATGCTTTTGCATTGATCTTAAGGGAGATCTAGGGAAACAATGTTCTAAACAGATTAAATATCTTAAACTTCCCAATGATTCTCTTGAAGACTACCCTTATATTTATGCAATAGAGAGTGAGTATGATGAGGATGACTATTACTACGCTGATCCCTATGATACTTAATACATAAGAGTAAGCTTTTAAAGACAGATTGCAGGCCTTCTTGATACCAGTTTTGGTTATTGTTTTTTTGAAGCTGCAGCTGCTGTTTCCTGCAAGAACTTTTTATCTTTTGACTCATGGTAATCTTCTCTAGGCAGTACGTTAATTTACTCTTATGCTTTTGTTAAATTATTGGTGTGACTTTTTGGCTTTCTTTGTAATGCTCAAACAGCTCTTTACCATTTCTTTATTGTTACGGTTAGATCTAACCAGTTCCTTTTCTTATGTGTGCTTAACTTAGTGTGGGGTTGTAATGTTTTATACTCTTTTGAAAGAGACCAAGTTTTTTCATAGTTCAGGGTTAGTTTAATTAATGTGTGTTTTATTATTAACCATGGCACACCTGAATATGAGGTTTGAAGGAACTGATTTAAAATGCAGCTGAATATCAATTATTGTTTTTGGTTTGGTTTTAAGTTTTAACCCAGATCAAGTAACTTAGTTAGTCCTGGTTTTGTATATTTTGAAACTAAATCTACCAAAACTTCTAAACAAACTTATATACGTATGCATGGGCGCACGGCACACACGCGCCTACTTATGTGTATTTATATGTATATATATTTTTTTCATATTATTTGCATTTGCTGTCTGACTGACCAGAGAACTTTCTCTATGGGTTCAGTATCTATCATTTACTCTTTCGCAATCTCTTTCTCTTTAGTCGTTGTCGCAGCTAGCAAATTCAAGTCATGGGTTGGCAGAGATAGATCATGCAGATGCAATCCAGTCCATCAATCAAAACTCTTGGCTTTGGTTGTTGCATGAAATTTCATCATCTTTGAAGTAACTAATCAAATATCTTCATCCCAACTTTGATCTAATTCTCATTTTTGTTGCATATCTTTTCACGATTCACTGTGTTGCTCAGTTATTTTCTTCAGTCACATGACCAGCCAATCAACAAATTGGTTACATTGGCTAAAAAAAGCTAATCAACAAATTGGTTACCCTATTCACAACTGAATTCAGACGGTATCAGTGTGGTTCGTGACGATGTCGCTGTATCATGACATTTGTTTTAAAGTCAATGATATGCACAAAAGAGACATTGAAAACCATATAAACGATTATCGATACGGTCCTAATAAAAACAATACTGGCAACGATGTCGATAAAAACAATAAAAACGATTACCGGCACCGGTTCTGATAGTAACAAAACAATATAGGTACCAATGCTGGTATCCGCTCGATTCATGAGGCTTCTCAGTTAATATTCAAAGCGTGATGTGGTGGGAATTCAGACGGGTTTGGTTCGGTTCATGAAGGTGTATCACTATGGTATCGTCATTTAGTTTAATGTCAATAATATGCACAAAAGTATATTCTTTAACTTGAAAACCATGCAACAAATACTAGTACCGGTTCTAAAAATGAATAAACCGGTTCCGATAATAATAACAAAACGATATCCGTAAAAGTTTCTAGTTAATTAATATTTGTGAAAAAAGTGAGGGTATTGACACACCCCTACTTTTTGAGTGCATACCCCCCCCCCCCACAGAGGTGGCCTATAGGGCAATATGGGGAGTATATATAGTGTGAAAGCAATTAATATGCCAGAAAAAAGGTTTTGATAAGTCTCTCATTGCCCTATGAGAGACATATAAGGTTGTGGTAGGTAGAGCATTAAACCCTATACGCCTCTCATTGAGCAATGAGAGGCTTATCGGCACGACTTTTGATGAATTTAAGGTATAATTACTGACATGAAAGGAGTTCAGTCTGAAAAAGCGTGAAAGTGACCCATATGACCCTTATCGACCTATACGACCCTTATCGACCAAAAATGTTCATTTACCCAAAACATACGGGATTTATGGCTTTCAAAATTTTTCAAACTCACAAAATTCCAAAATTCCGATGTAATGATGAAAATTCTTAACTAAAAAATTTGGTTAAGACCGTGAAGCATAAAGATGTCGTTTTGGGACGTTGGTAATATTTTTGGCGAAGATTCGAACCAGTCGTACGTCTCCGAAAGCGTTTGGTTATCCGGAGTTGATCGAAATGAGGAGGAGGTTGTGTCCGTGTCTCGTTGTGATGACGGGGGTGTGCGACCCACGTTACCTGACTTGAACCAGGTGTTTGTAGATGAGGGGGAACCATCTTACATTGCCCAAAGTTATCCGCGACACGAATACGGGACTTACCATTCGTATACGGAAGACAAACACAAGTTAGAGTATGAGGAAGGTGCTAAGGAGTATGAGAAAAATTATAACGAAGTCGAAGAAGGTGCTAAGGACTTTGAGGAAAATGATAACGAAGTCGAGGAATGTGCTAAGGACTTTGAGGAAAATGATAACGAAGTCGAGGAATGTGCTAAGGACTTCGTGCATGTGTAATTGATTTAGGAGGTAGCTGGGATAAGCACCTGCCGTTGGTCGAGTTCTCCTATAACAATAGCTACCATACAAGCATTCAGGCTGCGCCTTTTGAGGCATTATATGGTAGGAAATGCAGAACGCCCATTTGTTGGGCAGAAGTAGGAGAAACTCAATTATCAGGACCTGATCTAGTATTTGAAACGACGGACAAGATTGTTCGGATTCGTGATCGCCTAAAAGCTGCCAGGGATAGGCAGAAGAGTTATGCTGATAAAAGGCGGAAACCTCTCAAGTTCGAGGTTGGTGATAAAGTTTTGCTTAAGGTATCGCCCTGGAAAGGAGTGATGCGATTAGGTAAGAAAGGTAAGTTGAGCCTAAGGTACATAGGACCATTCGAGGTCATCGAATGTGTCGGATCAGTGGCTTACAAGTTGAACTTGCCTGAAGAGCTCAGTGGTATTCATAATGTATTCCACATCTACAATCTGAAGAAATGTCTAGCTGATGAATCACTAGTCATACCACACACGGATGTGCACATAGATAAGAGCTTGAAATTTGTGGAAAAACCTTTGTCGATTGAGGATCGACAGGTTAAGAAGCTTCAAAGGAAGCATGTGTTTATTGTCAAGGTAAAATAGGATGCCCGCAGAGGTCCCGAATACACGTGGGAATTAAAGTCCACAATGAAAGAAAAATACCCTCATTTGTTTTAACAAATCTCGAGGTCGAGATTTCTTTTAAGGGGGTGAGGATGTAACACCTCGAAAATTTATGTCCAATAATGTATCGACACATGTCATAAGCTTTGAACGTGTGAAAGAATACTTTAGAGGGACTAAAGTTGACAAACAAGGAAACTATGTGAATATAAGGATCTAAAGTGTCAACAATGGATAAATATATTTTAAAATAGCCCTACAAGATGTTATACCTTCAAACGAATAAATCATGGATAATACGAAGCTAAATATGAAAGAAAGTGAGAGATTTCAAACTACAGGGGCTAAATGTGTCAACATGTTTAAAGTATACATCTGAGTGACCTTTTGGCAAACCCGAAGCTTTGTAATGGTAAATTATGCTCACTATAATGTGTGATAAAAATTTCATAAAGTTTCGTTAACGCATGAGAAAGTTATGATGAAATTCGTATACGAGGGGTTAAAAGCGTCAACGTTGAAATTAAAGGCTTTTCGGGTGATCATAAAGTTAACCAAGGACTTAACGGTGTTTGGTTATGCCTTGGAGCCCTTAAAAGTCAAGTTAGAGGGCCAAAAGCACAATTTTGGAACTTAAAACCACGTTTAAAAGGACCAGGGGCTAAATTGCAACTTTGGAAACTTATTTGAGGCTGTGGCGACCCATGAAGGACTAAGGCTTTGCCCGTCGAGGGTAGCCATACCTTACCAGTTCAGAAATAAACTGACAGCTGCCTGTACAGCCAGTTTAACCGACTTAGAAGCATGGTTTTTGATACCTGGAGGTTGTTTGATGGTTTTTAATGGACTAGGGACACTTGGAATGATCCCATAACATCCATAGACTTGTTTGGCATGATCAAATTGAATTTAGAAACCTATATAAAGGCCATGAAGTTGTGTTCTTCATTTGCTCATTCACTTGCAACTTCACAACTCACTTCTTGGAGGTTCCTGGAGCTCAAGCATCTTTCCTAGTGATCATTAGTTGTGCATAGGACTATTGTAAGTATGCTTAACCTCCTTTAATTCAGTTTTGCTTAGTTTATTAGCGTTTAGTCAAACCGTCGTAATTAAGGTTTGACTTCATCATTAATCTTAATTGCTCCAGTCAAATTTCATTTTGAAAGTACCTATGAGTTGGTAATTATGTTGGCATTAAACCCTTAAAAGGTCACCCTCTGATTCCCACTCTAATTAGGTCAATTGTCGAGTCAAACTTGATTATAAAAAGTCAACAGAAAGCTAATTTTCAAATAAATGCATAATTAGCAATGTAGAAGCTATGCAACCTATTTTGACATTAATATAACTTGGTAATTAATGTAAGAACATGTCTAAACATGTTCAACTCGACAATTTTCAGTTTAGGCTCGGTTCGGGACCGAAAGTCGCATAGTTTGACTTATGCTTTGACTTTCAGTTCTGACACGTTTGAGCATGATTTAGGAATACCTTAGAGCCTTATTAAGACCAAGTTACCTATAAGTATAACCCTCTGAGATTATACAACTTGGTTCATTAGTTATCCGATTCATATGCATGATTCCGTTAAATGCTTAAATGTTGACTATTATGCCCTTATCATCTTAAAATGTGATTTTTGATAAAGTGAAAGAATAGGAACCTTCACTACTGATTTATAGACTTGTCCCTAAAATTTGACATCAGTTTGAGGTCTAGATTAGGAGTTATGCTCATTAGCGTAATTAGAAAGCTTTTTAGTAATTAAACCGAATAATTAGCATATAGCCTATCTAAACCTAATTTTCGATACCAAATTTTTTACCCACTCATGTTATATAATATTTTGGGATTTTTGAAGATTTTTATTTATTTTTAGGCTGAGCATAACATGGGATTCTAAGTTTGGTTCGGTAATTACCGGTTTTGCCCTTTTGGGCTATAAAATGAGTTTTACAATTCCTTTTGACCTCAAACCTTTTTCTACTGATCTTATATGATAAATAAAGTATTTTGAGCCTTCTGGAATAATAAAAATATCAGCTGTCCTTTAAAAACCCGGAAATGGCTCCAAATCGCCTTTTAAGCGTTTTTAACGCATAGTATGTATTAAAACCATTTTATAAATATAAGGTTTGATGCCTACTGATATTTTTAGTAAATATTTACATTCTAACAGTAAGCAAAGGTCTTAAGCTCAGATTTCCAATTTTGACCTTTTAAGCCTATATGAAATTACCAAAACGCCCTTAAGATGCATAGTTTGGTTATAAAGGATAGATTTCACATATAAGTTATACCCTACTGATATAACATAGTAAATTAAGTATTTTTACTGATTGCATCAGACCTGAAACTCAGAATTATATTTAAACTCTTTTATAACCTTTTAAATGACCAAAATGCCCTTTCGGGGCGTAATTTGAATTTAAATTCATTTGGGGCATAATAGAAGATATCTTACTGATGTCACAACATATTTAAGGCATATTAACTTAGGAAACTTGCATATGACTCTTATGGTTACCCGTTACGCATGTTTCGCGTTCGGATCGGTCTATGTAACTAGTTTACATATATTAGCCGAAACGGGTCAAACCATATCGTTTTTGTCTCAAAATCCAGAATGTGATTAAGTTACCCATATTAAACAAGCATTCAAGTTTTTCAGGTCAAAACCACATTCTAAATCGGTCTTCGCTTTATCATGCGTTTGAACCGTATCTTCCTTTGAAAACTAACCGGTCTAAGTCTAAGCTTAATTAAAGACCGTTAGGATTCTAATAGGTTATTAAAAACCTTCGTTCCAGATTAGGAGCCCAGTAAAAGCTACGTGCACTTGCTGTATTTGATTTATACTTTGCTCAGGTAAATACCCTTAACTTATTTTCCCTATACGGGCTTGGGATACGGTACTATAAAAGTACCGCTTGGTCGGGTGTATGTAGTCATTTAAATCGTATTGTGATTGATGTATTTACATAACCTGTTTGATATGTATTATTTGGTGTATGGCCCTTGGGGGTTAAATGACCATGTCCCGGATATCCTTGGCATCATTCAAAGAAATGGCCACGACCTAAGCACGAGGTGTAGGCGTACACCTGACAGATGCATTATGTAAAAACTGGTATCCACTATAAGGAATCAACCTTGTGGGCATTATACCTGTGGCGTGTCAGTTAACTTAAGTCCGGCCTTACAAACCAGCCCTAATGGACGACAAATGAGTAAAACTGTATACAAGATTATTTTGAATAATTGTCCCAAGTTATAAAATATTTTTGCCGAAGTGCATTTAAATCAATTTTCAAACTCTTTTCAAAATGAGTCGGTTAAGTTGTATTTACCGGTGCAAACTGACGTATTTTCCAAAAAGGCTAAGTGCAGGTACTAAACGAAATAGGCTGGCTACTCCAGGCATCATTACTCAAGTCTCGCAAGCTTTAGATGTCAAAGTCTGTTGAACAGTTTTCCTTTTTATTTGATCCGCCTGTGGATCTGTTTCAACTGTTTGTGATACTTAAACATTACAATTTATTCAGTTGAAATAAATCTATATTTTTGCTTCCGCTGTGCATTTATATGTTGTGTTGTTTGACTATGATGATATCAATTACGTCACGATACTCCCCACCGGGCCCACCGGTGACACGTGGAAAATAGGGGTGTGAGAGTTTCCCAAAAAGCCTTAGAGTTATTGGTTGTCGAGAGGAAGAAGCTAAATGCATTGAAGGCAGGAGGAGGGACTTGTGGCCACCAGCTTTCTACGGGTTGTGGGTTGCCATGTGCTTGTCAGATGGAATGGTGGGAAAATATAGGTAACATAACAACTATAACATATGCTTCGATCCATAGAATATAATCATCATTATACTTCATGTTTTAACAATGATTCTTGAAAAACAGGTTGCAAAATTCCACTTGCCGCGATAGATAAATTCTGGACAAAACTTGATTTTTCGACAGAAGAACTTAATCAAGACGAGTGTAATATTCAGGCGGAAATGGATAAACTCACACAGCAACTACATACGCAGCCACCTCTAGTGTTAAAAAGTATGTTGTCGAAGATGAAAGCGGTGTTGAATCAAAGTATGACTGACCATCAACCGCCTGAGGTACAACAAGATACGCGTTGGGGGCATATACTCGAATCATTGGACAAGGGACGTTACGAAAATGTGTATCGATCGATAAATTGGTTAAATGTTGAACCTGCACCTATGGCATGCTGGATATGGTTGCCCTATACAGGGTTGTTGGTGGCTCAAAAATTTGGGGTGATTGTTCAACATTTAAGAAACGGTGTTTGTCAAACTTACTTCCTGATGTTCGATGGACCGCAGGTTTACCCAAACCATTCCATTTTAACGATTGCTTATGTCGAAGATAGCCATTTCATCATGGTTAAGTTAGCGGATGATAGCCTGATGCCAGTACCAAATGGACTTTGGAATATATACCGAAGTATGGAAGCTATGGAATGAGAGACAATGTACATGCCTCGTATTGCACAGGGTAGGGCGTTACTACGTAGTAATAGAACTCGACAAAAAGAAGTTATTGACTTGTGTTAGGTGTAGCATCCGTGAAACATAGTGTACGCAACGAACTTATTAATGTTTCTCTTTATTATAATTTAAATATATTGTAACATCCGTCAAATATAGTGTACGCAACAATTTTTTTATAAATTTTTTTAATTAAAGTGCTTCATATAAAAGAAAAGAGTACAAAATAAAAGAAAACTATTGTTTTAAAGGGATTTAAAATTGTTGACTCAAACTAAAAATGAAATCTGTTTTTTTTAATAAAAGGAATTAATTTTAATATAAATAAATGAATAATAAAAAAATTAGAATTACACAAATAAAAAAGGGAGGGGTCCTTCTTGTAACACCCCGTGTTTTCGAATGTCAAAGTCAAAGTCAAAGTCCAAATCAACTTTGACTGTAAGTAGTCTATTTTATGTTTTGTATTATGTGGAGTAAGTGTTGTCTATCAAAAGAACCGAAGCAATCGAATGTTTAATCGACGCGAAACGATTTACGACTGTGAATAGTAGGAAGTAACAATGCGATAAAGTTAATCAATCAGTAATCAAGCTAATCGAATCCTCAATCGAACTCGAAACTCAAACTATGCGAATTTGGTGTTATATTACTTGTGTGTGTGCCTTATGTGTTACCTGTGCGTGCTTACTTTATGTTTTGTGTGGTGATCAATCGAATCAGTCGAATCAATCAAAACTCGAAACTCAATCGAATGCAATCGAAATCGAATCATGATAGTTAGTGGAAAAGAGGTTATACGAGATATAGATGCTTGTATGTAGATATAGTGGTTGGGATTAAAAGTAATTTGAATAGGAAACTCTATCGTACTCATATCGTCTTCAATCAAAATCGAAATATCAGAAATCGTCGTACCGAACACTCGAACCAGGCTGTTGATCGATCAGGCTATCAGTCGATCGAACAGCCCAGCCGATCGGACGGACTGTTCGATCGAGCAGGCTGTCCGATCGGAATGTCTGGCCAATCGACCAGCCCTTTCCTCTTTGGGAAGCCTATAAATAGGCCTGTCATTATCATTCTTTCCACTTTTGAAAACTCTCTGACCGGCCAGCTCGTGCTCCCCTCCTTTTCTCAGATTTCTTCCGATTTCGGTAAGTTTTCATCCTAAACCTTGTACTTTCTTGATCAAAACATGCTCCTACACCTTTCTATCTTTCAAATCCTGATTTCTAACCGTGAAATCATCAAGATCTAAGCATTCTAGGATGATGTCATCATGGTGTTCTTCAAGAACATCATGTTTTGGCCTCATTCCACTATGAATAGCTTGGATCTAACCGATTTTCACATAAATAAGCTAAGATCTATCACATATCTAAACATTTACATGATGTAAAGGATTGAAAGGAGGATTTCCAACTTTCTTTCAACTCTTTTACACTCAATGCCTTCAAACCGGAAGAAACGGAGCTTGAACCAACCCACTAATCATTCTAATGGTTGTGCGGTTCACCGATTTCGGGTTAAACGTTAAACTATCGTTCCAAACTGTTCACGGGCCGGACTTGGGTGATTCCTGTCCGAGCAGGAGAAACAAGTAAGAACGAAGGTTCCACTGTTCAACTCGTTGTCAAAATACCTCGATATAATGTCAAACAATCAGAAATAGCCAAGTGTTAGACGAACAGGCCGACCAGGTCAGGATGCTGACCGATCGAACAGGCTGTTCGAGCGAACAGCCCAGCCGATCGGACATGTCAGCCGATCGACCAGGCCAGCCGATCGGCTAGCAAGTGGCCCCACACTTGACAATTTCATGAAGTATGGTATTGAACGAGGTGATGTTCGATCGAACGAGCTATTGGATAACATTACTCCTCGGATCATGAGATACTATGCTTAAACACTTAATCGATTTTCAACTCGTTCGACGTATTGGAATGCCTCCTGATCGAGTATGTTGTTCGATCGAGTGACATCCTGCTGAGGACTACTACTGAAGTTCCTAACCGATCGGTTAAGCCGACCGATCGAACAGACCGTTCGATCGATCAACCTGAAAGGTAAGAACACCTCAGTGTTCTCAAATACTACAACGGAAACTTCAAAAGGTCAAACCATCATACACAAACACATCCTACACAAAGGAAGAAACAATCCACTCGAACAGTCCAACTAATCGAGCCTACCGGCCGATCGAATAGGTTGTCCGAACGGACTGTCCAACCGAACGAACAACCCGTTCGATCGAACCTATTGTTCGATCGACCAGGCTGTTCGACCCATCATCACTTGTTTCCATTTTACGTGTTACTCATCGTTATGCTGTCGAACTATTCAGGCTAACCCTACTCTCAAGCGCTCCCTTCAATCCATCAATCAATCGCTGTGAGTATACTCGAACCCTTTTTGCTTTAGCACTTTTGGGTGTTACATACGTTACTTATCAAAATCACAATCGAACACACTACTCAATTATTTGAACGCTAACCGATTCGCATGTATTACGTGACTAAATGAATGCTTGTTGTTATGTTTACACGTGGAATGCTGTCTACCTGCCTTAACGACGTAGTACTATAGTTTGGACTCAGCACCCGTTCACACGGGGGTTGTTAAGAACAATTACTTGCATGGATTACGGTGGTAATCATGTATTGTGAACTGTCTCGGACAGTCAACCCGCAGTCACTGGTATCGATAGATCCATGTCGATAATTAACATGCTTCGTTTTCCTCTGTGTACGTGCTGGTTATGCGTAAACTATTTTGAACTCTATATGCTATTATCAAACTTGTATGCTCAGCTTTACATTATATGTATTGACTTTATTTTAACGTATGTGACAGGTGTTTAAGATGTTTGCTTGCTAGGAAAGCGAGGCTAGAATAAAGCTCTAGAGTCCCCCAACAAATAGTTGTCTGTCAGGAACAAGCGTCTAGAGCATAGTTGTCTATAGATCTTGTCCGACCGGGTCTTTAGAAGCAAAAACAATATTTATTTTATTTAAATCTGAGTTGTCGGAACAGAATTACTTGACTAGTTGTTATCTGTAATAATCTATTGTAGTATTTGGGATACAGTATGGGACGTATCATTTAACTGAATAGTATTAATAGTTGTTGTGGAAACTTCTGGATAATCTGTTTCGCTCAGTGCCATGCCCCGATGATTCCGCCATCGGTTGGGGTGTGACACTTCTGTATCGGACCGGCTTACCCTAGGTTTCGAACTCGCACCCTTCGCATAGAACACACAAGCATTAACCAGTTTATCCTCCTGTACAGGAGCTGATAAATTGGTTATAGTATATCCTTTATACACTTCATACGCCCCTCATTGATTCAAAAATATATCCGCCCCTTATTGCCCTATACACCCCTCATTGATTCAAAAAGGGAGGGGTCCTTCTGTATCGGACCGGCCTCCCCCGGTATTCGAACTCGCACATTTCGTATAGAACACACAAGCCTTAACCAGTTTATCCTCCTGTACAGGAGCTGATAAATTAGTTATAGTATATCCTTTATACACTACATACGCTTTAAACCCAATAACTCCTATAAAGTGCTCATTGAACCATACGGCTCTCATTGAACACAAACACTTTCCCAACTTCAATAAAGGGGTAAACTAGATCTAAAATTTGAAAACTCACACACTAAAACACCAAGAACACACACACAAACGCTCTGGACCACACGATTTTCACAAGACAAACTCTGGAACACACGATGAAGGTTAGTTTGTATTCCAAATTTTATTGCTTAATCTTCAACCTTTTTTATTTTTTGGTTTTATTTCCACCGTTTGTGGTGGTGTTGGGTTTGACGGTGGTGTTGGGTTTGATGGTGGTAGGGGATTGACTGTGGTGGGGAATGACCACGGTGGGGGATTGACTGTGGTGGGGAATGGCGGCGGTGGTGATTGACGGCAGTGGTGGTGGTGGTGGTTGTGGTGGTGGCTGTGGTGGTGGTGGTGGTGGTGGTGGTTGTGGTGGTGGTGGTTGTGGTCGTGGGGATTGACGGATGTGGTGGTGGTGGTGATTGTTGTTGTGGTGGTGGTGGTTAGGCGGGTGTGGTGGTGGCTGTGGTGGTAGTGGTGGTGGTGGTGGTTAGGCGGGTGTGGTGGTGGCTGTGGTGGTAGTGGTGGTGGTGTTGGTAGTGGTTAGGCGGGTGTGGTGGTGGTGGTGGTGGTGGTGGTTAGGCGGGTGTGGTGGTGTTGGGTCTAGACTTATATCATCGTTTTTTAAATGTTCATATGTTATTTTTATTATTATATTTATTATTTTTAACAATATATTTTCGGATGTCGGGTCTAATGCTATAATTGTATGTTTTATTAACAGGATATCGAAAGTCGGTGTTTTGACGGTGGTGGTAGCGTAATCCCCATGGAGAAGTACACTGCGTTCATATTTCAAATTCAAACGCTTAACTGCGTTCGTATTCCAGATTCATGCACCGGAACGTCCACCAACGACAATGCTTCTGCACCCACAGTCTGTGACGGTGGAAGTAGATATTTACCGGTGACTGTGAGGGTGAACTGGAATGTTCTTCCACCTCCACCAACGACAATGCTTCTGCGTCAGCAACCTCGAGAGAGAACTCCTTCTGTATGGATTGGTTCTTCATGCTGTGGAACCGTTACTGAGAATTCTTCTACGACAACGAGGGAGTGCCAGATCAGGTCGGAGGTTCTTCATGTGGTAGTGGGGAAGCGGAAAGCACGTTTACCGTGGAACGCGTCCTTAAACTTGATAGCAACAATATGGTGATCGAATAGAGATCTGAATAACCGATACAGTTTGCAAGAATTTAAGAATATGTAACAGTTAGCGATTTAGGGTTTAGGGTTTAGTCGTTACATTTTGTATTAAAATGACATGTTTTGTGTATTAATATAAAACGATGTTTCGTGTATTTATTGCGTTATGGTTAATAAATGACAAGTGAAAAATAATTAAAGACATAATAATAATAATTGATAAATAAAAAATTTGACATTTTATAATACACAAAATTCATTTCATAAAATATCGTCATGGGTCAAAGACCGTACCCGACCCCCGGCCCGACCCGTTTGCCGGGACTAGATATAACATCATTTTTTTAAATGTACATATGTTTTATTATCATTATTATTGTTTTGGTAAAAAATTACCTAAGCAATTTAGTGATCAAATTAGTTAAGTGAGGTAGTGTGCTAGAAAGTGTAATGAAAATGTACTTGTTAAGTTGTTTAGAAAATCAGTGTTCAGGATACGGCTCAGGATATCGAGCTGTATCAATGATCAAACAATGAGCGGAAAGTAAAGTAAATGACACGAGATGTACGAGGAAAGCCCTTGATCAATCTAGATCGCCGGCATAAAACCTCGGGAGCTGACAATCGCAGCTGCCTTGTTCTTCTATTGCTTCAAATATCAGGATACAGTGCACGATGTGGTGCAGATCAACTAAGTGTTACAATATGATTTGGATACAAGTGTGGTGATTGCTGTGAACTAGAGAGTGAGAGTGTACGAGAGTGTTAGTAAAAGATGATGTGCCTTAAACTGATCCGCCCTCATCTATTTATAGTAAAGATAAAGCAACTAACTATCCTCTAAAACCGTGATCCAACGAATATTCCTTAGCCGAACGTTGTAGACCCAGTCTTTCGGGTTCAACGTCTCTCCCTTAACAGATACGTCCGAGTCTTGAGGAGAAGAAGTCCAATTGACCGTTAGCAAGTTCCAGCCTCTAACCTGCACGTGATTAATTTAAAACATCTCAGGATATCATCCAGGATGTTAGCAATATCCCTGTCCAGTATCCTGATTACAAATAAACAATCATAATCAGAATATTAGTCAAGATACACGTTCAGAAAATGGCCCATAACAATTGTCCCCAAAATATATCTGTTGGTATACCAACTCCAACGGATATATTTTAAGATTTATTCCGTGTATCGAGGTAATTAAACCAGAATGACCCTTGAAGTGACATTGTGCAACTCCCAACGCGTTTTTCACTCAATGGCTATCCATTTAGCCCCTATATCTTCTCTCTTTCTTGTTGATATACCATCATCTTCCCCAGAATTCTCAGGTACTTCTCTCTTTCTATCTCTTAACTTTTTTTGTTCAAGTTTTCCGATGGCCACCAGAACACGCTCCCGTTCCGGCGAGTCCATTTCGTCATTCGTTAACCAGAACTTGCTGAAAAACCCTGAGAAGGAAGTATGTTCCTTTGATAATGCAGATATCAACGCGTTAAGAACCTCCGGCGCTTTTTCCGACACAGCAATTATCCGTCCATTTGACCGGAACATTCGTTCCGACGTATGTTCCGAGGAGTGGATCTGCTTCTCATCGTATCCTTTTTCCTTTGGCCTCCGATATCCATTCCCTGAATTCATCATGGAGTTCTTTCGGATTACCGGTCTCTGTTTTGCTCAAACGATGCCTATGGTCTGAAGAGTGCTGATTGTGCTTAACCAAATCAAAACCCTTCACGTTCCCGATCTTTGCATCGAAGACCTTCCTCTCGCTTACCGTCTCCGATCTCACGGCAATAGTCGCTTTTTGCTCTTTTCAACCTCTAGCAATCCCCTCATCCTCAAAGCTTCAAAAAACGAGGATGGGTGGCAACGAAAATTCTTCTTTGTTAGACGGGATTCCATTCCCGAGGGCAAAAGCCTTCCGGTGAAATGGTTGACCTCCGGTAGGGTTTAGGGTTTTTAGATATCCCTAAACATATCCTGGTGATGTATCCTGAGTTATATCCTGACTTCTTCTTTTTCTTTTTGCAGCAAACTTCAAAGAGTTAGCTCCTCCCTCCGAAGAATCTCAAGAACGAATCAACCGGATCTACCAGTTACCTGATTGCGACAGGTCCTTTTCACAGCATCTTCCGAGTTCAAGCCAGTATTCCTCGTCAGACATGTCTGGTAAGATTCTCATAAATTTTGCACATTTATTAATATTAAAGTAAGAGACAAGAATATAGTTTTAGATATCTTCCCTGTTTTGCCGCACCACTCAAAGCTCCAGAGATCTTTGATCTTGACGAATTAGATAGTTATGCCATTCATGTTCAAGTGAAGAAAGAACCCGGCAAACCTGCTTCTACTTCCAAACCAGCATCCGGCCCCAAACCGGCAAGCGTTCCTAAGCCTTCCCCTGCTACCAAGCCACGTGCTTCAAGTTCCCGAAAAAGAAAGGAGACTGACTCACCAGCCTCGTCTGAAACCTTCCCCTTTGAGAACCATGGGTTCGTTGAGTCTAGTGGCTTCATGACTGGCTTTCTTAATCAGGTTCGTATCCTTAACCTATATCCTGCAACATATATTGGTTATTTTTTATATATATTGATGCCTGTGTTTTTTGGTTGTAGGGTCTGGAACGTCTTATGTTCCTTTATGAGGATGCTTGCGGGCTGAACAAGATGCTGGAGATCAAGCTTAAGAAGGCTGAAGAAACCATTGCTGACCAAGGGATGATCGCCAAGGCACAATCTTAGCATTACGAAGACAAATTCAAGGCCGTGACCCAAGAAGCCAAAGCTGCTATCAACAAGGCCACCGAAGATGCCCGAGCCAAAATGGACGCCGCCCAACTCCAATGCGAGCAGGATAAGACTTCCTACCGAGAAGGTCTCAAGGGGTCAGTTGTAATCTCCCTCCTTCAAGCCAGATTAAAGATGGCCTATGAAGCCAAAACCCTGGGCTTTGAATGCCCTTCCTGGGATGTGAAGGCTTGGGAGGCAAAACTGAGAGACCTCGGGGGAAGTCCTGTTGAGTATCCTGCCAAGCTTGCGGGTGAAGGACCTTCCAAGGCAGCGGAGGAAGTGGCGGATGCTGAGAAGAATCCCGGGGGCGATGCTGGAGCAGGTGCTGATGGAGTGGTAGTTGAAGAGGGTGCTGCCCCTTGAAAGCAGCGAAGTGGGCGATGATGGATGTTTATGCCTAGGCCGGAGCCCACTTTTTTAAGCTTGATGGTTGCGACCTGTCGAACAACTTATTTTCCATGTCTTTTGAACAATTTACCTTTCCTGCATTAGAACAATTTGATAACCAAAGGTGGATGGGTCCTGGGTTTCAGGATGAAGCCCTTGGTTATCAGTTAGTATATTTTGTTTTGGACAATACAATGGTTAGAGGTGGATGGGTTTCAGTTTGAAACGAAACGTTCAATCGTTGTGTAAATATGGTTATGAATTCCTCGTGCTTTTGGTAGATGGGCTTTGGTTTAAGGTGAAACCAAAAGCACAACTTTTGACATGTTAATAATATAACCTACCTTTAACTTACTTGCCTTTGTCAATACTTTAGATTCTTATTACATATTGTTTTAATACCAACTAGTGTAATCATTCAAATGCTTTAATCCATATTTTTATCAATACTTTGTAAAAACAAACTTTGGTAAACAGATCTTCTCAAAATCCTCATATCTTGGATAAAGTTTCAAAATAATTTGTTCTTTGTAAAACCTCGAATATCTTAAAGTGTTTAAAGAAATAAAATGGTCTACTTAGCTTTTATAAACAAATTCCATTTTGATTTTACACTTAAATCCCTGTAACTCCAAATATTCCAAACAAATATCCCGGATTATATCCTGGGAATATATTCTGAGGATATATTCTGAGGGTATATCCTAGTCAGTATGATTAAACTTCTGACACGGTTTCAAAAGCTCAATCAAATTGCTTAGGACTCTCAAAGGAAAGATCATACCAGAAATAGAGTATAAGCCTAGTTTCAAACTTCAATCCTTTTTGCAATTCCTTGTACCAATATGTCCCCAGTCCTTGCTTGCTTGGTCTTAACTCTTAGTGCCTTACATAATTGCCTTAGGAGAAATGTCCCCTGTGTACAGAATCTTAGAAAACATTACTTAGAGTGCATAGACAGTTCTCGTGTTATTGAGGTAAAATCCGAAAATATCCTGGAGATGAATCCTTAGTATCCTGGGGATAATCCCAAATTTTCATGCGCTACAGGCGGGAGTGTATAAACTCCAAGACTTAGAAAGGTGAAAACCTTTGAACCTTAGAGAGTATGAAAATACCCTTTCGTGAGAGAGGGTGATCAATCCTCATATACCTTTAGGATTCAGGATATAGCCAACAGTAACAAAATTGTCAGCCACTTTTACATGGACTGGTCCCGCCACCTTGAACTATTCCCGAATAACTTGCGCTCCAGGCGGGGTGTTTAAACCCAATTCGGATGAAAGGTGAATACCTTTAAACCTATGAAGGGATCGGGATCCCTTTTACGTGAGAGAGGGGGCCAATCCTCTAATCTTCCGAAGCATCCTGAGCGTATATCCTGAAGCTATAACCCGAAGCATATACTGCAAAACATTCCAAAACTAAGGTGGGTGTTAGCTTGGCTAACACCCCTCCGACGCTTAAGTTAGTATTGCGTTCAAATAAAATAAAGTATATTCAAAAGAGACAGAACTCATACCATCTTGAGTTAAGAATTAAATTCTAAACTCACATGAAATAGGCTTTGAGATGTATAGCATTCCAGGATCTTGGTAGTATATCCCCCTCCATATTCTTGAGCTGGTATGCTCCCTTTCCGGATTCTGATTCAATCTCATAGGGTCCTTCCCATTTTGGGGCCAACTTTCCATCAGCAGGATTCGTAGTATTCTGAAAAGCCTTTCTTAACACCCAATCTCCAACCTTAAATCTTCTGGTCCTGATATTCTTGTTATATGCTCTGGATACTCTTTGTTGGTATGCTGCCATTCTCATCTTTGCCGCATCCCTTGCCTCATCAATAGTATCTAATTCTTGACATAGGGCTTCAGGATTCTTCTCAGGATCCCTGAGGTTGGATCTTGTTGTAGGTATCACCATCTCTGTCGGGATTACTGCCTCTGCTCCAAATACTAGGGAAAATGGAGTTTGCCCAGTAGCATTCTTCACAGTTGTCCTGTCAGCCCATAGGACAAATGGTAATTCCTCTGCCCATCTTCCCTTCTTAGCCCCAAGTCTCTTTTTCAAATTGTTGACAATTATCTTGTTTGAGGATTCTGCCTGCCCATTCGCTTGAGGGTGTACTGGAGTAGATGTTATCATTTTGATCCCCCAACTCTTGCAGAAATCAGTGGTCCTCTTGCTTATAAACTCGGACCCATTATCACAGATGATTTCAGCTGGTACCCCAAACCTGGTCAGGATATTCCTTTTTATGAAGGATACTACTTCTTGGTCTCTAACTTGGACAAACGCTTCAGCTTCAACCCACTTAGAGAAATAATCCGTCATTGCTAGCATAAAGACTTTTCCTCCCGGGGCCTTTGGTAATTTTCCTACTATATCCATCCCCCACTTCATAAATGGCCAAGGGGAAACAATAGGATATAATGGTTCAGCAGGTTGATGCAGTATGTTACTATGTCTTTGACACGCATCACATCTTCGAGCATACTCTACGACATCTTTTCTCATTGTTGGCCAATAATATCCTGTCCTCAATACTTTTGAGAATAATGACCTGCCCCCAGTATGGTTACCACAATCCCCTTCATGTATATCCTGAAGTACTTCTCTGGCTTCAGGATCCTCCAAGCATCTCAAATATGGTCCTGCAAGAGATTTCTTGTATAAAATGTTATTTATAATTGTGAACCGTGATACCTTCATCCTAAATGCCTTAGGATTTTCATCTTCGGGGATATGTCCTTCCTTGAGATATCTCATGATTGGGGCCGTCCAGGATACAGGATCCTCTTCAGGATACACCGCTTCGGGATCCTGAATACCTGCTACTTATTTATCCAGAGTATTCGTTGCAGGATACAGGATATGTAATATCGGTATTGGGGTTCCTTTTGGTATCCTGATTGATGATCCCAAGTTTGCCAATGCGTCCCCTTCGGCGTTGTTTTGGTCAAAAATCACTTAAAGATAATGCAACCAAACTTTATGTAAACGGGGAATGATGCTTGGTATGATGAACAAAGTGAAGGATCACTCAAATGTAAAATGCACAAGTGACACAAGGATTTATACGAGGAAAAAGCCCTTGATCAATGAATGATCTCCGGCATAAAAAACCTCGGGTGATGGAAACTACCGATCACCAAACTTCAATATAACAAATAATGGTTACAACTTCGGATGGTAACGAGCTAGGTACAAGGATCACTATAGTATCGTATGCTAAAGCATGTGAGAAATGTGTTGTGTCTTCCGAATGTTCAAGAGTGCCTTTTATACAAGTGTGTGTGGTTCTATTTTAGGCAAATCACCTAACTACTAGCTCGTTACCCCTTTAGAAATAGAAGTAAATTTAGCCTAATTAGTTGCCCTTGAATTGTGCTGAGTTTCCATATTCTTCATAACGTCCATCTTTGATTATGCATGTGCAAAATTAGCGTGACAGATTCCTTGTTTACGTTGCTAAGACCAAGTCCAGCTCGTAATTCCTGCAAAACAACATTAAATCCAGAGAGAACAATCGTTAGTATGAGGATCCTTAGGATGATCCATGATCCTGATCCTGGAGCTCTTCTGAGGATCACTATCTGCCAAAGAAACAAGGATCACTTGTTAAGATACCAAGTAAGGATCATAGGTCATAAAAATCCAGCCCTAACAATTGCCCCCCAAAATATAAGGAGTATTTATGTAATATAAACGAGTTATATTTTGCTGAATCTTATCTCTAACTAACTCAACGGATATATAGCCGTTAAGGTGGAACTATCCGTTATGGTCTGAGGTCATGGAGGTGACAGCCCTGCACAATCATGATTATAAATAGAAATAGGGATAGGATCGAATGCATTTAAATTCAAAGCAACTCCCTTTATAACCGTATTCAGAAGATCAACCAGGTATTCTCCTTTTCATCTTCTTCTCTCTTGCTCTGTTTTTCTTCCTCTTCTATTCTTCTGTATAAGATGTTGCTCCGGAACTCCCCCTGCAAGGATCCTAAGAAGAACAGCCCCTTAAAGGGTCAAGGGATCATCAAAGATTCCCCCTCCGAGAGGTGTTGCTTCACCGACCCTCAAATCGATAAAATCCGTCGTTGTTTCCCGGCGGAAACCCTTTTCAAATCTTTTAGTCCTACCGCTTTGAGTGATTTTATCTCTGAGACTTGGGTAGCTTTCCCGGTCACTCCTTTCTTGATAGGATATTCGTATCCTTTTCCTCAATTCACCCAATCTTTTTTCTCCCTTACCGGCATCTGCTATATCCAGGCTATGCCGATGATCTAGAGGGTGTTATACACCCTTGAAAGGATCATCGAGCAAGAGGGGATTGACCTTGGTATGGCGGAGTTGGGTGAGATGTATGATCTTACAACTTTTGGATCCCACCGATATTTGTTCAAGCGAAAAGCTGGAGAGGATCACCCTGTTTTCAAAGTGACCAAAAATGACACGAACTGGAAGCGCCGATTCTTTTTTGTTAGGAGAGATTCCATCCCTAATGGGAAGGATTTGCCCAAGGAGTGGGCTACTCATGGTAGGATAGAGGATCCTGGAAGGATCACCATAGAACTTGTTCCTTAAGATAAGGATCACTAACATTTTCTTGTTTATTGTGCAGCTATATCCGTTGCTCATCTTAGGTTGACTCCTGCTGCAAAAGAGAGACTCTTGGCCTTTAGGAAGCTTGATCCGGAGACAAGAACTTTTCAGGTTGCCATCCAGGATTCTCAAGAAGTATCCTCTGCCTCTGTCACAATGTCAAGTAAGTATCCTCTTTTGAAAAGTAATTCTATGTAGGATTTTCAAGTTTAATTAGAATACTTATCTTATTTCGGTTGTGTAGGTGCTGGGAAATCCTCTAAGTCCGCTTCAAAGTTTGGCATTGATGATCTTACAAATGTCAAATCCTCAAGGAAGAAGACTCCTGCTGCTAGCCCAATTGCTTCAGCCCCTAAATGGTAAGCAATCTATATGCCCCCTTTCCTGCTTCGGCTTCGATCAAATAAGGGCCTTCCCATTTTGGTGCCAATTTCCCATCAACAGGATTGGTGGTATTTTGGAATGCTTTTCTCAATACCATATCCCCAACTTGGAATTTCCTTATCCTGACATTTTTGTTGTAAGCACCAGCCATTCTTTGTTGGTAGCTGGCCATCCTTATCCTAGCCAGATCCCTGATTTCTTCAATAGTATCCAAGTCTTAAGCCAGGTTTGCATCATTCTCCTCAGTATCACGGGTACTTGTTCTAGCAGTTGGAACCACCATTTCTGTTGGGATCACTGATTCTGCCCCAAACACCAAAGAGAAGGGTGTTTGACCAGTAGCATTCTTGGGGGTTGTCCTATCAGCCCAAAGCACATAAGGCAATTCCTCTGCCCATTTCCCCTTCTTGGATCCAAGTTTCTTCTTCAGATTGTTGTTGATGATCTTGTTGGATGATTCTGCTTGACCATTAGATTGTGGGTGGACTGGTGTTGATGTTATCATCTTAATCCCCCAACTGTCACAAAAGTTAGTAGTCCTGCTCCCAATAAATTGGGAACCATTATCACATACAATTTCAGAAGGAATGCCAAATCTAGTTATAATGTTTCTCTTAATAAAGGATATAACTTCTTTTTCTCTGACTTGGGCAAAAGCTTCAGCCTCTATCCACTTGGAGAAGTAGTCAGTCATAGCTTGCCAACTATATCCATCCCCCATCTCATAAATGGCCAAGAGGATGGAATAGGATGTAGAAATTCAGCCGGCTGATGAAGGATATTGCTGTGTCTTTGACAAGGATCACACTTCTTAGCATACTCCACAGCATCCCTTTTCATAGTTGGCCAGTAGTATCCTATCCTTAAGATCCTTGAGAACAATGCCCTGCCCCAAGTGTGGTTTCCACAATCTCCTTCATGGAAGTCTTTTAACACTTCTTGAACTTCAGGATCCTCGATACATCTTAAAAATGGTCCTGCGAGAGATCGCTTATATAGCATATTATTTAAGATTGTGAATTAAGATACCTTAATTCTGAAAGCCCTAGGATTTTCTTCCATAGGAATCTCCCCGTGTTGTAAGTATCTCATGATTGGTGAGATCCATGATCCTGAACAAGATTGAGTATCCTCACTAGGGATCATTGCAGTATCTTCTTCTATTTCCATGGCCACCTGATTTTCAATAGCAGGAGCCAGGATATGGATGATGGGGATACTTATATTCTCTGGGATCTTCAAAGATGATCCTAGATTGGCCAATGCATCAGCTTCTGTATTTTCCTCCCTTGGTACCTGTGTCAAACTGAAAGAAACAAAGGAGAGTGCCAATTCTTTGACTATCTCTAAATATTTGGTTAGTTT
Organism: Helianthus annuus; assembly: GCF_002127325.2. Lineage (NCBI taxonomy): Eukaryota > Viridiplantae > Streptophyta > Magnoliopsida > Asterales > Asteraceae > Helianthus > Helianthus annuus. Next base: position 161,821,864 of record NC_035446.2, on the reverse strand, counting down.
TTCACCTTTAACAGCATAGGATCCATTAAAGTGATTAGTGATTAACAATGAATCCACGTATACCTCAAGATACCTGATCCCCATATGCTTAGCAATTTGCAAACCAGCGATTAAGGCTTCATATTCAGCCTCATTATTAGTGGCTTGGAACTCACAAGCTATGGAATGGGGTATTATGTCCCCCTGTGGCGATTTTAGTAGTATATCATGGGCACTAAGCTTTACTGCCCACTTAGCCATTCTGCCGGACATCTCTGGTTTCCTGAGGACATTCTTAATTGGAAAATTAGTTCTAACAACAATAACATGGGTTTCAAAATAATGTCTTAGTTTAGTAGATGCCATAATCAGTGCAAGAATAAGTTTTTCAAGGTGTGAATACCTGGATTCAGCATCAAGTAAACTCTTACTTACATAATAGACAGGATATTGTGTACCTTCATGATCCTTAACACGGACTGCACTTACTGCTTTTGAGGATACCGCAAGGTATAAGGATAACACATCTCCTTTTCTGGTTTCATCAATGCTGGTGCTGAGGACATGTATTCTTTTAGGGCTTGTAAAGCATTCTCATGCTTTTCAGTCCATTCGAATTTCTTGTTCTTCCTTAGGATATCATAGAATTCTTTACACTTTTCTGAGGATTTGGATATAAATCTGTTTAAAGCTGCTATCCTGCCTGTTAGTCTTTGCACATCCTTAGCGTTGGCAGGGGATTTGATATTCACCAATGCTTTGATTTGTTCCGGGCTTGCTTCAATGCCCCTCTGTGTTACCATATATCCTAAGAATTTACCTGCTTTAACACCAAAGTGACATTTTGAAGGATTAAGCTTCATGTTATAATTATCAAGGATATCAAATGCTTCCTCCAAGTCCCTTAGGTGATCCTCAGCTTTTTTGGATTTCACCACCATATCGTCTATGTACACTTCCATAGTTTGTCCAATTTGATCTTTGAACATCATATTCACTAGCCTTTGATATGTTGCACCTGCATTTCTTAATCCAAAAGGCATAGCAATATAACAATATAAACCGGTTGGGGTCATAAACGCCGTATCCTCTTGGTCAGATGGTTCCATCTGGATTTGTTGGAATCCAGGTGATGCATCCATAAAGGTTAACAGTTCACCCGCCATTGCATCCACCATGGAGGCAATGTGGGGTAATGGAAACTACCGATCACCAAACTTCAATAAAACAAATACGAGGAAAAAGCCCTTGATCAATGATCTCCGGCATAAAAAACCTCGGGTGATGGAAACTACCGATCACCAAACTTCAATAAAACAAATAATGGTTACAACTTCGGATGGTAACGAGCTAGGTACAAGGATCACTATAGTAACGTATGCTAAAGCGTGTGAGAAATGTGTTGTGTCTTCCGAATGTGGAAGAGTGCTACTTATACAAGTGTGTGTGGTCGTATTTTAGGTAAATAACCTAACTATTAGCTCGTTACCCCTTCAAGAATAGAAGTAAATTTAGCCTAAATTATCGCCCTTAAATTGTGCTGAGTTTCCATATTGTCCATAACATCCATCTTTGATTATGCATATGCCAAAGTAGCGTGACAGGTTCCTTGTTTACGTTGCTAATAGCGGATCCTACTCGAAATTCCTGCAAGATAACATTAAATCCAAAGAGAACAATCGTTAGTATGAGGATCCCTAGGATGGTCCGTGATCCTGATCCTGGAGCTCCTCTGAGGATCACTATCTGCCAAAGAAGTAAGGATCACTTGTTAGGATCACATGTAAGGATCATAGGTCATAAAAATCCAGCCCTAACAATTGCCCCCAAAATATAAGGAGTATTTATGTAATATTAACGAGTTATATTTTGCCGAATCTTATCTATAACTAACTCAACGGATATATAGCCGTTGAGAACGAACTATCCGTTGCGATCTGACGTCATGGAGATGACAGCCCTGCACAAATCATCATTATAAATAGAGATAGGGATAGGATCGTTTGCATTTAAATTCGAGAACTCTTCCCTTTATAACCGCGATCAGAGGATTGAACAGGTATTCCCCTTCTCCTTCTATCTTGCTTGCTCTGTTTTTCTTTTTTCTTTCCATCGTCTTGAAAAGATGTTGCTCCGGAACTCCCCGCATAAGGATCCTAAGAAGAACAGCCCCTTGAAGGGTCAAGGGATCATCAAAGATTCTCCCACCGAGAGGTGCTGTTTTACCGATCCTCAGATCGACAGAATCCGTCAATGCTTTCCGGCGAACACTCTCTTCAAGTCTTTTACCCCCACTGCTTTGAGTGATTTTATTTCTGATACTTGGGTAGCTTTCCCGGTCACTCCTTTCTTGATAGGATATTCGTATCCTTTCCCACAGTTCACTCAATCCTTTTTCTCTCTTACCGGCATCTGCTATATCCAGGCTATGCCCATGATCTGGAGGGTCTTATACACCCTTGAGAGGATCATTGAACAAGAGGGGATTGACCTTGGTATGGCGGAGCTGGCTGAGATGTATGATCTTACCACTTTCGGATCCCATCGCTATTTGTTTAAGCGAAAAGCTGGGGAGGATCACCCTGTCTTCAAAGTTACCAAGAACGACACGAACTGGAAGCGACGGTTCTTTTTTGTTAGGAGAGATACCATCCCTGATGGGAAGGATCTGCCCAAAGAGTGGGCTACTCATGGTAGGATAGAGGATCCTGGAAGGATCACCATAAAACCTGTTCCTAAGGATGAGGATCACTGATATTTTCTTGTTTTATTGTGCAGCTATATCCATTTCTCGTCTTAGGTTGACTCCTGCTGCAAAAGAGAGACTTTTGGCCTTCAAGAAGCTTGATCCTGAAGCAAGAACTTTCCAAGTTGCCACTCAAGATTCTCAGGAAGTATCCTCTGCCTCTGCCACAATGTCAAGTAAGTATCCTTATTTAAAAAGTAATTCTATGTAGGATTTCAAATTTAATTAGAATACTTATCTTATTTTGGTTGTGTAGGTGCTGGAAAATCCTCTAAGTCCGCCTCAAAATTTGGCATCGATGATCTAACCAACGTCAGATCCTCCAGAAAGAAGAATCCTGCTAGCCCAAGTACTTCCGTCCCGAAAGCACCTGCTAGAGGGAAAGGAGGTAAGAAGAGAAAGGCCTCTGATGCTGAGGATCTCCAAGGCCTGCCCCTGCTCCGCCAACAGTTTCTAGATTACTTCAATGAGGTAAGGATCACTGCCCCTGTTTGCGTATCCTGATAGTTTTAAGGATTGTTTCTGATATTTGTGTCTTATCTTCCTTGCAGAAATTTGCTGAAATAGAGACTTATGTTGGCCACGTTGAGGATCAAGACCGCCAAATCGCTGACCTCCAACAAATGGGTGTGCTGAAGGATCTCAAGATTGCTGATCTTGAGAAGGAGCTCCAGGCTACCAAGGATGATGCTGCCAAAATGCTGATCAACTTTGATTATGAGAAGCATGATATCACCCAGGATGCCAAGGTCTCTGCTGCGATAGCCATGTATAAGATCCAGTTGCAGATGGCTGCGGAGGCTCAGGATCCTGCCTTCGACAAAAGCACATGGGACGTGGAGGGCTGGAAGGCGAGGCTGGCAGAGTTGGAGGATGATGAGGAGGCTGAGGAGATACCGATGCTTGAAGGTGCTGGCAAGGATCATGCTGGGGAGGCAAGCGGAGCTGGTGGTGATGGTGCAGCGAAGGATTGAGCTGCAGGATTGGGCAATGATGGAAACTTCTAGACATAGCCGGAGCCCAATTTTTTTGTGGTTGTTGATGTTTTTTCAAACAATTATGGTCTGTAACTTTGAACAATAGTTTTAGGATTAAGGATCCAGGATCCTTCAGACAATAGGTAGGATTGCGAATGGTGGAGGGATCCTCTGTTTGGGGGATGAAGCCATTGTGATCCTGCCGCCTTTTATTTACCTGCATGCTATGACCGCACAAACAATGGACACCCTTTGCCAACCCATGTGGACGGGCCACGTTTTGCTGGTAGAAACGTGGGTTGGCAATTTTGACAACTTTGAAGGGTTTTAAACCTTTGTTAATAAAATAACTCTAATCTTTTTGGCTTATCTTGCGTTGTTATCCTTTTAATTTCCAATTGTTTTGATATATATTTTCCTGAGTGAGAAAGGTTAAGCAAATTATGTTTAAGAAATTTAGGATATGATCCTGGATCAAATATCCTATAATCGAAAATTTTCAAAGTAGTTTATTTTAAGGATCATAGGTTCAGTTGTCAAAGTCTAAGGGTTATTCAAACAATTAATGAATGAAATTGAAAATAGTTGAGGATCATACCTGAGGATCCAAGTTAGGATCATAACCTTTAATCAGGATAACCATAAGTGAAAACTTAATGGATAATAAGGATTAAGGATCCTTAATTGTTTAACTTTGAAAACCTGAAAAGTAGAACATAACTTGGGACTAAGCCAATATAAAAGATAAGTTAGTAACTGGGGACAAGCCCAAAGGATAACTGGGGACAAGCCCAAAGGATTACTGGGGACAAGCCCGAAGGATAACTGGGGACAAGCCCAAAGATCGTATGTAAACTGGAGTATGGCCCTCACTGGCGACTATCCAAACATAGTGACATGAAAATGCCAAAACCTTAGCTAACGTGAAAACGTTAGAAACCTTAGGAACGGATGTATGGTACGTCTACCATTATACGTAGGATCCTAGGTATATCCAGTACGATGAGGTTATCAGCCCCTAAAGCGAGTACTGGTCCCAAAGACGTGAACTATACCAGGATCATCGTGCGCTACAGGCGAAAACTGGGGACAAGCCCAAGGATAACTGGGGACAAGCCCAAGGATCTGAGTTGCTTCTGAAGATTGTGGACATTATGCTAAGGATACCTGGACTTATCAGAACTCAAAATCTCGTGAGAGAAGGATGAAGGATACATGATCCTTATCCTTAAATAAGAAGATATGTAAATAAGAGTTCGAGCTTAGGACATTACCAGAGTAAGGATCATTGATGCTTCAGGGATCCTTGAAGGATACTTCCAATGTAAAGATCACTCATGCCAGAAGGATCCTGCTTCACATGAAATATTTCTTTAAGTGAACAGCATTCCAGGCTCTCGGTAACAAATTTCCTTCCATGGTTAGCAATCTATATGCCCCCTTTCCTGCTTCGGCTTCAATCAAGTAAGGGCCTTCCCATTTTGGTGCCAATTTCCCATCAGGAGGATTGATGGTATTTTGGAATGCTTTACTCAATACCATATCCCCAACTTGGAATTTCCTTATCCTGACATTTTTGTTGTAAGCACCAGCCATTCTTTGTTGGTAGCTTGCCATCTTTATCCTAGCCAAATCCCTGATTTCCTCAATAGTATCCAGGTCCTGAGCTAAGTTTGCAGCATTCTGCTTAGGATCACGAGTACTTGTTCTAGTAGTTGGAACCACCATTTCTGTTGGGATCACTGCTTCTGCCCCAAACACTAAAGAGAAGGGTGTTTGACCAGTAGCATTCTTGGGAGTTGTCTTATCAGCCCAAAGTACGTAAGGCAATTCCTCTGCCCATTTCCCTTTCTTGGATCCAAGTTTCTTTTTTAGATTGTTGATGATGATCTTGTTGGATGATTCTGCTTGACCATTGGCTTGTGGGTGGACTGGTGTTGATGTTATCATCTTGATCCCCCAACTGTCACAAAAGTTAGTAGTCCTGCTCCCAATAAATTGGGAACCATTATCACACACAATTTCAGAAGGAATGCCAAATCTAGTTATGATATTTCTCTTAATAAAGGATATAACTTCCTTTTCTCTGACTTGGGCAAAAGCTTCAGCCTCTATCCATTTGGAGAAGTAGTCAGTCATGGCAAGCATGAATACTTTTCCACCAGGTGCCTTAGGGAGCTTGCCAACTATATCCATCCCCCATCTCATAAATGGCCAAGAGGATGGAATAGGATGTAGAAACTCAGCCGGCTGATGAAGGATATTGCTGTGTCTTTGACAAGGATCACACTTCTTAGCATACTCCACAGCATCCCTTTTCATAGTTGGCCAGTAGTATCCTGTCCTTAAGATCCTTGAGAACAATGCCCTGCCCCCAGTGTGGTTTCCACAATCTCCTTCATGGAAGTCTTTTAACACTTCTTGAACTTCAGGATCCTCGATACATCTTAAATATGGTCCTGCAAGAGATCGCTTATATAGCACATTATTCAAGATTGTGAATTGAGATACCTTAATCCTGAAAGCCCTAGGATTTTCTCCCATAGGAATCTCCCCGTGTTGTAAGTATCTCATGATTGGTGAGATCCATGATCCTGAATAAGATTGAGTATCCTCACTAGGGATCATTGGAGTATCCTCTTCTATTTCCATGGCCACCTGTTTTTCAATAGCAGGAGCCAGGATATGGATGATGGGGATACTTATATCCTCTGGAATCTTCAAAGATGATCCTAGATTGGCCAATGCATCAGCTTCTGTATTTTCTTCCCTTGGTACCTGTGTCAAACTGAAAGAAACAAAGGAGAGTGCCAATTCTTTGACTATCTCTAAATATTTGGTTAGTTTTTCACCTTTAACAGCATAGGATCCATTAAAGTGATTGGTGATTAACAATGAATCCACGTATACCTCAAGATACCTGATCCTCATATGTTTAGCGATTTGTAAACCAGCGATTAAGGCTTCATATTCTCCCTCATTATTAGTGGCTTGGAACTCACAAGCTATGGAATGGGGTATTATGTCCCCCTGTGGCGATTTTAGTAGTATACCAAGCCCCGTGCCTTTAACATTTGAGGATCCGTCAGTATGTAGTATCCAAGGATCCTTGGTTTCATCCAGCTGTTGGACTTCCAATTCTGCTTCCTTTTGTAGATCACTACTGAAATCAGCCACAAAGTCTGCTAATGCTTGAGATTTGATGGCTGTTCTAGGCTCATATCTTATATCATGAGCACTGAGCTTTACTGCCCATTTAGCCATCCTTCCGGACATTTCTGGTTTCCTGAGGACATTCTTGATCGGAAAATTAGTTCTAACAACAATAACATGGGTTTCAAAATAATGTCTTAGCTTAGTAGATGCCATAATCAATGCAAGAATAAGTTTTTCAAGGTGTGAGTACCTGGATTCAGCATCAAGTAAACTCTTACTTACATAATAGACAGGATATTGTGTACCTTCATGATCCTTAACAAGGACTGCACTTACTGCTTTTGAGGATACCGCCAGATATAAGGATAACACATCTCCTTTTTCTGGTTTCATCAATGATGGAGCCGAGGACATGTATTCTTTGAGGGCTTGTAAAGCATTCTCATGCTTTTCAGTCCACTCAAATTTCTTGTTCTTTCTTAGGATATCATAGAACTCCTTACACCTTTCTGAGGATTTGGATATGAATCTGTTTAGAGCTGCTATCCTGCCTGTTAGCCTTTGCACATCCTTAGCGTTGGCAGGGGATTTGATATTCACCAATGCTTTGATTTGTTCCGGGCTTGCTTCAATGCCCCTCTGGGTCACCATATATCCTAGAAATTTACCTGCTTTAACACCAAAGTGACATTTTGAAGGATTAAGCTTCATGTTATAATTATCAAGGATATCAAATGCTTCCTCCAAGTCCCTTAGGTGATCCTCAGCTTTCTTGGATTTTACGACCATATCGTCTATGTATACTTCCATAGTTTGTCCAATCTGATCTTTGAACATCATGTTTACCAGTCTTTGATATGTTGCACCTGCATTCCTTAATCCAAACGGCATAACAATATAACAATATAAACCGGTTGGGGTCATAAAAGCCGTATCCTCCTGGTTAGATGGCTCCATCTGAATTTGTTGGAATCCATATGATGCATCCATAAAGGTTAACAGTTCATGACCCGCCGTTGCATCCACCATGGAGTCAATGTGGGGTAATGGGAAAGGATCCTTGGGACATGCGTTATTCAAGTCAGTGAAATCGACACATACCCTCCACTTTCCGTTTTTCTTTTGAACAACAACCACATTGGCTAGCCATTTTGGATATTTTACCTCTCTGATCATACCTGCTCGAAGTAATCTTTCTACTTCTTCCTGGATAATGGCATTTCTTTCCAGTGCAAACTTCCTCCTTATTTGATGGACTGGTTTGATTGATCTGTCAATGCCAAGTTTGTGAGTGATAATATCCTTAGATATACCTGTCATATCCTCATGTTTCCATGCAAAGGTAGATCTTCTTCTTTTGAGGAAGGATACTATGTCTTCTTTCATTTTACCAAGGATCCCTGATCCGATATAGATTTTTGATTCATGATCATTAGGATCCAAGAGGATTTTGTCCACATCCTGTTCTCTCGCCTCCAAGACATTCCTTGGAGGATACTGTAATTGCTATTGCTCCCTTGGCTTCGAGGCTGGTTTCATTGACGAGGTGTAACAATCCTTAGCCTCCTGCTGATCACTGTCGATCTTGATTATTCCCCATGGGCTAGGGAGCTTCACACATTGATGGTAGGTGGATGGGACTGCCTTCATATCATGTATCCAGGGCCTGCCAAGGATAACATTACAACAAGACAAACAGCAATAACACAAAATTTTTGATAATTATGTAATCCTTCCACATAAATTGGGAGTTTGATGTCCCCCAGGGTTTTCTTAGTTTCGCCACTAAATCCCACAAGCACGGAGGATCTTGGGGTGATGTCTGATTCAGGGATACCCATCTTCTTCAGAACATCAAGCTGGATAATGTTTACTGAACTTCCTCCATCAATAAGGATCTTGCGGACAAAGTGGTTAGAAATAAAGAGAGTAATAACTAAACTATCATGATGAGGATCCTGGATGTTAATTCTATCATCCTCATCGAAGGTTATGATTTTTCCTTCCGAGACGCTTGATGTTCGAATAGGTCTTTCTCCGTTATCCATTTTTGCTTCCTTTGCATGCCTTTTAGCTGCTGAGAAGGATGTACCACAGATGTCTGATCCTCCAGAAATAAAGTTGATCACTTGTGCATTTGCTGGAGGGGCCGGAGCTTTTTCAGGGATCCTTTCAGGATCCTGAGTCTTTTGCTTTTTTCTTCCCAACAACTCTTTTAAATGCCCCTTGCTTAGCAGATATCCAATTTCCTTTCTTAATGCGATGCATTCTTCAGTTAAATGCCCGAAATCGTTGTGGTATGCACACCACTTCGATTTGTCTTTAGTTCCGGCTGATTTGTCATTTTTTCTAGGCCATCTGGCTTTTTCTCCTAGATTCTGCATTGCAAGGATTAGTTCATGGTTATCAACGGAAAAACAGTATTCAGAAATTGGAGGATAATCTTCATCATCCTCTTCTTGGTCTACAGCATGCACATTCTGATTGTCAGTTCTGTTATAGGATTTGAATCTGTTGCTTTTGAAAGTGGATCCTTGCTTTTCTTGTTTTGAGGATCCTACTTGTCTCTCCTGTATCCTCTTGTCATCCTCTAGCCGGATGAACCTGAGTGCCCGAGTTCTTACTTCGTCTAGGTTCCTGCATGGTGTCATAACAAGATCATCATAGAACAATGAATCCTTAAGCAATCCCATCTTGAAGGCCTCAATAGTTGTGGCCACTTCCAAGTTAGGAATGTCCAAGGATTCTTTACTAAATTTGGTTATATAATCCCTTAATGATTCATTATGACCCTGAGTTATCCTATATAAATCACTAGTCAATCGTTCAAATTTTCTGCTACAAGAAAATTGATTATTGAATAAGTTAACTAAATTAGCAAACGAAGTAATAGAGTAAGGGGGAAGACTTAGCAGCCATTTAAGAGCTGATCCAGTAAGAGTGGATCCAAATCCCTTGCACATGCATGCTTCCTTTAACCTTTCTGGAATAGGATTGATCTCCATCCTCTCCCTGTATTGTGCCATGTGTTCCTCAGGATCCGTTGTACCATCATACAGCTTCATAGTAGGGATATGGAATCTTTTGGGTATCTCAGCATCACAAATTGGTGGTGCAAAACGAGATACCTTATGGCTTCCATCTGCAATCTCCGGGATAGGTTTGACTACCCCTGGAACACTTGATATCATATCCTTCAGTTTTTGTAGTTCTCTGGCCATAGCATGATTGATACCTGTATCCTGCATGAATCCATGGTTAGTGGTATAAGAATTATTAAAAGTGTTACCTCCCATCGGGTTCAAGTTAGGAACATTGGATGTGAATCCATATTGCTGGGATTCTGGGATGATGGATGGACCAGTGGAAGCAATGGTCTGCATCGGAATAAAATCTCCTTGACGGACATCTGGACTTCCTGTTTGCAAATTCTTCAAGGATCCTGGTATCTGAAGGGATCCCTGAACCTGAGATGATCCTGGAACAAAGGAGGATCCTTGAACCTGGGATGATCCTGGAACAAAGGAGGATCCTTGAACCTGGGATGATCCTGGAACAAAGGAGGATCCTAAGCTCATGAAGGATCCCATATGCTGAGTGTATGATCCTGCCGGTTGGAAATATGATCCTGATGCCTGAGTCATTGCTGCTGGGCCGAAATGCACTCCTCTTAATCCACCCATATGTTGAACGTCTGGGGCCTCTGATAGCTGTGAAGTAATCATCGGAGTATCAAAATTCAAAGATTTGGGCATCAGTGGGGAATGATCCTCTGCCGTTCTCTTTTGTCTTTTGAGATCTCCGATTTCTCTGAGGATCCTGTCATTAGTTTCATCCTGCTGCTGCATACGATCCCTCATCTGCAAAATCAAAGTAAATATATCACTAGTACTGGGAGCAGAAGAAGTTAGAGCAGAAGATGAAGGTTTAGAGAAGATAGGAGTTGGTCTCTTCTCAGCATTTTTCTGAGATCCAGCTGGTGGTGGAGGAAAAGGTGGAATGCCATTAGATGAATTGACTGCAGACATCGCCGTGGAAGTATTCTTCAACGATGAAGCCATGCAACACTTCCGGAATGATCACCAACAGAAAAACTTTCTTATGAATGAAGCACCAATGGCCCCACGGTGGGCGCCAAACTGTTTTGGTCAAAAATCACTTAAAGATAATGCAACCAAACTTTATGTAAGCGGGGAATGATGCTTGGTATGATGAACAAAGTGAAGGATCACTTAAATGTAAAATGCACAAGTGACACAAGGATTTATACGAGGAAAAAGCCCTTGATCAATGATCTCCGGCATAAAAAACCTCGGGTGATGGAAACTACCGATCACCAAACTTCAATAAAACAAATAATGGTTACAACTTCGGATGGTAACGAGCTAGGTACAAGGATCACTATAGTAACGTATGCTAAAGCGTGTGAGAAATGTGTTGTGTCTTCCGAATGTGGAAGAGTGCTACTTATACAAGTGTGTGTGGTCGTATTTTAGGTAAATAACCTAACTATTAGCTCGTTACCCCTTCAAGAATAGAAGTAAATTTAGCCTAAATTATCGCCCTTAAATTGTGCTGAGTTTCCATATTGTCCATAACGTCCATCTTTGATTATGCATATGCCAAAGTAGCGTGACAGGTTCCTTGTTTACGTTGCTAAGAGCGGATCCTACTCGAAATTCCTGCAAGATAACATTAAATCCAAAGAGAACAATCGTTAGTATGAGGATCCCTAGGATGGTCCGTGATCCTGATCCTGGAGCTCCTCTGAGGATCACTATCTGCCAAAGAAGTAAGGATCACTTGTTAGGATCACATGTAAGGATCATAGGTCATAAAAATCCAGCCCTAACACCCTCCACTTTCCATTTTTCTTTTGAACAACAACCACATTGGCTAACCATTTTGGATACTTCACTTCTCTAATCATACCTGCTCGTAGTAATCTTTCTACCTCTTCCTGGATAATGGCATTTCTTTCTGGTGCAAACTTCCTCCTTTTTTGATGGATTGGTTTGATTGACCTGTCAATGCCAAGTTTATGAGTGATAATATCCTTAGATATACCTGTCATATCCTCATGTTTCCATGCAAAGGTAGATTTTCTTCTTTTGAGGAAGGATACTATGTTCTCTTTCATTTTATCAAGGATCCCTGATCCGATGTAGATTTTAGATTCAGGATCATCAGGATCCAAGAGGATTTCGTCCACATCCTGCTCTCTTGCCTCTAAGACACCCCTTGGAGGATACTTTAATTGCTATTGCTCCCTTGATTTCGAGGCTGGTTTCATTGATGAGGTATAACAATCCTTAGCCTCCTGCTGATCACTATCGATCTTGATTATTCCCCAAGGGCTAGGGAGCTTCACACATTGATGGTAGGTGGATGGGACCGCCTTCATATCGTGTATCCAGGGCCTGCCAAGGATAACATTACAGCAAGACTGATGTGTGTAAAATGCAACATATAAATTACATCAAATGAGGCATAAAACTAACCCTTTTTAAGTACTAATGTTGGAAAAAGTGTGCTTTTGTCTTCCTTTTGTATTTTCAGGGTTAAAAGAGCTTAAATGAACAAAAGAAGCAAAAATGCAGCCAAATCCAACATAAATACAAAGAAAAGGAAGAAACGTGGCATGCCCGACTCCTCGACAGCATCTCCCAAAGCAAAAACAAGAAGAGAGCTGAGCATGGGGCTGTGCCCAGCTGAGCATGGGGCTATGCCCAGCTGAACACGGGGCTGTGTCCAGCGGGCACGGGGGCGTGTCCAGCGGACACGGGGCCGTGCTCAGCGGACACGGGGCCGTGCTCAGCGAGCACGGGGCAGTGTCCAGGATGGTCAGCCCTGGCACAAAAGACAAAGTGGTAGAAGCTTCTATTGCCCACCACGGGGCCGTGCCCAGCGGGCACGGGGGCGTGTTGAAAGTACAGCAGGCGCATTAATTGTAATTCGCAATTACAATTAATGAAGAGAGAGAATGTCAGACGGGCACGGGGCCGTGTCCAGCGGACACGGGGCCGTGTCCAGCGTTCTGTTCAGCCTATAAATAGAGGAGCTTGGTTTCATTCTCTCTCATCCCTTGGCACACCACCTCTCTCACACTTCATCCACCACCCACCACTACCATAACACCATCATCCACCACCATCATCCATTGTCCATCGTAGAGTGTGTGAGTCGTCTCGGGATCCAAGATTGATCGTAAGAGTTCTTGACAATCAAGGCCATGTTTGCCTAAGTCTCTTACATCACTTGGTGAAGACAAGTTTTTAGTATAATACTTTTTATTTTTAATCTTTTGCACTTTTTATTTGGTTTTGTATTAATGACTTTAATAACTAGTTACTTATGTTGAAGGTGATCTTTCCTTATCGTTTGTCCGTGGTGTCTTGGCGTTATTTTACTGTCTATATAAAATAAAAGATTTTCACCATTCATATCTCCACGGTCTATATGGAGGTATGTTGGCTACCTGGTCGGGGGTTAAGGGAACGGTTTGGTAAGGGTCTTGCCCTTGTTCAGCGTTTAGAGGTCCTGCTTGGGACCTGGGTCAAATTTAGTAGGATCTCCTTCAATGCCCATAGGTATTGGATGGCGGGGATCCAAACTCTTTGACCCCCTCATAAGCTAACTACTATTAATACTATAACCCGGCTATTTAGGACTGTATCCCTGCTGACTCAGACTACTTAGCCGAGGGTAACGTCACCGCCAAAAGCGGGGCCTACCATAATTTGCATTAATAACTTAATTCATTATCTTTCAATAATCCGACCCTTTAGGATTGTATCCTTGCTGACTCAAACTACTGGGTTGAGGGTAACGTCGCCTTCAAAAGAGGGGCCTACTACAATAACTAAGATAATCTCTTAAACAAGTGCAAAAGTGCGAAAATAATCAAAGGTTATACTAATACACGTGTCGGATCCAAGTGATTCATCTTGTCTATCTGTTTTTATTTTATTTTTATTTTTCAGCATTTAGTTAGTTTTTATTTTTCTTTATTTAAAACATTTTTCTAACTTTTTGATTTGGTTAGACGTTGAGGATAAACCGGTATTAAAAGCTCTTGTGTCCTTGGACGAACTCGGTATCTTACCAACACTATACTACGTCCACGATGGGTGCACTTGCCCATATGTGTGTTTAGTGTTAGTGAATATCGTGTTTTATAAATTTAAAACTTGGCTAAAAGTGTAAAAAGGGCTTAAATAAACATCTAAAAATATATTACACTACACACGCATCAAGTTTTTGGCGCCGCTGCCGGGGACACAAGGATTTTAAGAAAGCTTAAAATCGACGGCCTAATCAGTTTTTTTAAAACCTTTTTAAAACGCGCGCATTTTTTTTGCATTTTAGTTTAGTTTTGCATTTACAGTAGCCTGAACACGGGGCCGTGCTCGCTGAACACGCCCCCGTGCTGCATATTTTTAGAGTAGATACCCAGATACAGAGTCTGAACACGGGGCCGTGCTCGCTGAACACGCCCCCGTGCTTAACGTGACCAGTAACTTTAATTAAAACGCCCAGATACAGACCCTGAACACGGGGCCGTGTTCACCCAACACGGGGCCGTGTCCAGCTTCTGTTTCCGTCTTATTTTTGTTTTCTGGTCCCGAGACTCAGTTGTGATCTGTTGAGTGATTCTTATGGATCAATACTCAAGAGGTTACAACTACACCTATGATGAGGATGATTATAGGGGTAATTATTGCACTAATTGTCGTAACGCACGCTCGGTTCAATATAATACTTCATATCAACCATCCAATTCATACAACCATTATGAGGAGCCCAGGTACGAGCCATCAACTTCATACACATCCTATGAAGACCAAAGGTATGAACCTACTCCCTCATACTCATATTTTGATGAACCAAGGTATGAGCCTTCATACTCATACTTTGAAGATTCAAGATATGAGCCACCACCTTCATACTCTTATTATGAGGAACCATGGCGTGAACAACCCACCTCATATGAGTACTATGAAGAACAAAGTTTCGACCCTTATCCATCATATACTTACAATGAAGAACAATGGTGTGAACCATCTACTTCATATGAGTACTATGAGGAACCTAGGATCGAACAACCGGATTCAAGCTTTGAGGATCCAAATTCTTTCAATCTCACCGAAGTGACCAATAGGATATTAGAACACATTAAAACTATCGAACGTTGCATAAAAGAATCTCGCGCAAGGGAAGAGGAATCCCGCGCAAGAGAAGAGCTAAAAAATAATAATAACGTAGAGATAGTTGAAAATGTAAAAATGGAAGAACAAGAAAGTGAAAAACCGACACATGAGTTAAACAACGAAAATGGTGAGTCCGATAATGATAAAATGCAAGAAGAGTCTAATTTTGAAGAAATTAACCTCTTGTCACCTACTTTCGAAAACCATTGTTTAATAACCCCTCATGCTAAGTTTTTAAAAGAGTTAAACACTAGTGCTAAAATCAAAGAAATAGTGAGTGTTAAGTTAACTAATGATCAAACTTCGCTAATAAAAGAAGATCCTTTTGAAATTAACATTACACCGGTTCCTTGTTTCTTTCAAAATTCATTTATTAGTAATATCACCATTGATAAAGATCTTTGTGTTAACATAATGCCTAACTACATTTTTGAAAAATTAAGTATTAGTGACTTTACTCCACTTCAAATACCCATTTTTCTATCCGATCGGAAAGTAATAAAATCAATCGGTGTAGTTGAGGATGTCTTGGTTCAAACAAATCAAATGGTTATTCCAACCGACTTTGTCATCCTCGATGACGCTCCTCTAGTCTTGGGAAAACCTTTTGCAAAAACTCATGAAGCTTTGAAAAACCGGAAATTTAACAATCTACCTCTTCAATTAGGGGCATTCAAAAGGAGCATAGATCTTGAGCGCTCAATGAAATATCCTTTTGGCAATGACGACCCCCTAATTGAAGATGAGCCAGAGCCACCTGATAAGGAGGGTCTAGCCAAGGACCCTTATAAACGTGGCGCACCACGGAGGCATTCCGCGGAACTATCCGTAGTTTAGTTTAGATTAACCTTTATGTTTTCTAGTTTAGTTTTTAATTTTCAGGAATAAAACACACTCGGGATGGTGAAGGACACTAAGGGAAGCTTGAACCAACACCCCAAGCACAAAAACAGAGCCTCTCGACAATTTTTCTTCATTACTGAAAGTTCAGCACGGGGCCGTGCTCACCCAACACGCCCCCGTGCCCAAAAATCTGCAGAAATGCCCAGTTCAGGTACCTGGACACGGGGCCGTGCTCACTGAACACGCCCCCGTGCCCAGCCTTCTGTTTACTTTTGGTACTGGCAGTCTGGACATGGGGCCGTGTTCAGCCAACACCACCCCGTGTTCAGCTACCCAGTACCATAAAATCTTGTTTTTAACCCACTTTTACACATTTTAATCAACCGAAAAACTCATTTTTGGGACACATTGAGGACAATGTGTAATTTAAGTGTGGGGGGATGCTAAAACCTTGAATTTTGCAAGTCCTAATAACAAGCCTTACACAAAACTCTATTGGAACCGCTAATCACCCCAAATTTTTTCAAAAACTTTTCATTTTTTTTACTTGTCTTGGTTTAATTTGGGAATAACAAGTTCTAAAAAGGTTATATTTTTATAAATTTACAACCGATAGCGTCGGGATAAAAAGAACCAAATAAGAAGATTATGAAACGGCATGACAATGTTAGTTAAAATTTGATTATATATACTTGATCACATAAAAACCCATTCCCACAAAAGTAAGTTTTGAGCCTTTATTGAGCATACAAATATACGTCTTTAAACTAAATGCTCATTTTTTCGTTTCTTGTGTGAATAGCCGCTTGGTTCTTACGACTCTAGAACTTGCCACGACGATACATTCCCGGTCCTTACCAACTTAAACCCGAGTAAGTAAATGATGGAGGCATTAGGACTAACCCCTTTTTATTTCTACACCATTAATTTTCCTTTTTTTTACCACCTACCCAAAAATCCCCCTAGTTAACCCCTTTGAGCCTAAACCTTTTCGTTTCTTTCCCCAAAACAAACACCCTTTACCCACCAAAACCTTTTTTCATTTTAAACCCTTTATTTTAGTAACAAAGCTCGGTTTTCTTGTGACACAAAAAAAAAAAAAAAAAAAAAGAGATGAAGTAGCAATAAACAAACAAGCTCATCAAAAGAAACCTTGTTTGAAAAATGCTTCATTAGAATAAAAAAAAAAGTGAAGAAAAAAAAAAGAAGAAAAAAGAAAAAAAAAAACAAAGTGTTTTACGAAAACCGACGCCTTTTACGCTTTTTTACTAACCACTAACCCAACCACCCACCTTTAGCCCAAGCCTAACCCTTCACCCAAAAAGTCCTCTTGATATTTACAAAGGTATAAAGTTAAAAAAGAGGAGGATTGATTGCTTGGCAAGCTTATGGTAGGAATAAGTTCCATGCCGCTCTCGAGTGATTCACTAAAAATACACCTTCGGCCGAGTGTTGAGTGATCCCCCGTGAGGTATGTGAACTTGTATATAAATGAAATTTTAAAAAGGCATGTTATGCCCAAATAAGTAATTTCTCTTATGAAACGTTCTAAATAAATCACAACGAATAGGATTGTAAATAGTATAAAAATAAAACCCAATAAAGATCTTGGATTCCCGACACTCAAAGACAAGCCCAAAACCTTCTCTTCTACCCATTCCATTTGGGAGTGTAAGCCACATATTAAAGAGTTTTGCTTGAGGACAAGCAAAGATTCAAGTGTGGGGGTATTTGATGTGTGTAAAATGCAACATATAAATTACATCAAATGAGGCATAAAACTAACCCTTTTTAAGTACTAATGTTGGAAAAAGTGTGCTTTTGTCTTCCTTTTGTATTTTCAGGGTTAAAAGAGCTTAAATGAACAAAAGAAGCAAAAATGCAGCCAAATCCAACATAAATACAAAGAAAAGGAAGAAACGTGGCATGCCCGACTCCTCGACAGCATCTCCCAAAGCAAAAACAAGAAGAGAGCTGAGCATGGGGCTGTGCCCAGCTGAGCATGGGGCTATGCCCAGCTGAACACGGGGCTGTGTCCAGCGGGCACGGGGGCGTGTCCAGCGGACACGGGGCCGTGCTCAGCGGACACGGGGCCGTGCTCAGCGAGCACGGGGCAGTGTCCAGGATGGTCAGCCCTGGCACAAAAGACAAAGTGGTAGAAGCTTCTATTGCCCACCACGGGGCCGTGCCCAGCGGGCACGGGGGCGTGTTGAAAGTACAGCAGGCGCATTAATTGTAATTCGCAATTACAATTAATGAAGAGAGAGAATGTCAGACGGGCACGGGGCCGTGTCCAGCGGACACGGGGCCGTGTCCAGCGTTCTGTTCAGCCTATAAATAGAGGAGCTTGGTTTCATTCTCTCTCATCCCTTGGCACACCACCTCTCTCACACTTCATCCACCACCCACCACCACCATAACACCATCATCCACCACCATCATCCATTGTCCATCGTAGAGTGTGTGAGTCGTCTCGGGATCCAAGATTGATCGTAAGAGTTCTTGACAATCAAGGCCATGTTTGCCTAAGTCTCTTACATCACTTGGTGAAGACAAGTGTTTAGTATAATACTTTTTATTTTTAATCTTTTGCACTTTTTATTTGGTTTTGTATTAA
Source organism: Helianthus annuus (assembly GCF_002127325.2). Taxonomy (NCBI): domain Eukaryota; kingdom Viridiplantae; phylum Streptophyta; class Magnoliopsida; order Asterales; family Asteraceae; genus Helianthus; species Helianthus annuus. The sequence continues at coordinate 161,803,336 of NC_035446.2, read as the reverse complement.
TGACTTTAATAACTAGTTACTTATGTTGAAGGTGATCTTTCCTTATCGTTTGTCCGTGGTGTCTTGGCGTTATTTTACTGTCTATATAAAATAAAAGATTTTCACCATTCATATCTCCACGGTCTATATGGAGGTATGTTGGCTACCTGGTCGGGGGTTAAGGGAACGGTTTGGTAAGGGTCTTGCCCTTGTTCAGCGTTTAGAGGTCCTGCTTGGGACCTGGGTCAAATTTAGTAGGATCTCCTTCAATGCCCATAGGTATTGGATGGCGGGGATCCAAACTCTTTGACCCCCTCATAAGCTAACTACTATTAATACTATAACCCGGCTATTTAGGACTGTATCCCTGCTGACTCAGACTACTTAGCCGAGGGTAACGTCACCGCCAAAAGCGGGGCCTACCATAATTTGCATTAATAACTTTATTCATTATCTTTCAATAATCCGACCCTTTAGGATTGTATCCTTGCTGACTCAAACTACTGGGTTGAGGGTAACGTCGCCTTCAAAAGAGGGGCCTACTACAATAACTAAGATAATCTCTTAAACAAGTGCAAAAGTGCGAAAATAATAAAAGGTTATACTAATACACGTGTCGGATCCAAGTGATTCATCTTGTCTATCTGTTTTTATTTTATTTTTATTTTTCAGCATTTAGTTAGTTTTTATTTTTCTTAGTTTAAAACATTTTTCTAACTTTTTGATTTGGTTAGACGTTGAGGATAAACCGGTATTAAAAGCTCTTGTGTCCTTGGACGACCTCGGTATCTTACCAACACTATACTACGTCCACGATGGGTGCACTTGCCCATATGTGTGTTTAGTGTTAGTGAATATCGTGTTTTATAAATTTAAAACTTGGCTAAAAGTGTAAAAAGGGCTTAAATAAACATCTAAAAATATATTACACTACACACGCATCAAAGACAAACAGTCAATAACACAAAATTTCTGATAATTATGTAATCCTTCCACGTAAATTGGGAGTTTGATGTCCCCCAGGATTTTCTTAGTTTCGCCACTAAATCCTACAAGCACGGAGGATCTTGGTGTGATATCTGATTCCGGGATACCCATTTTCTTCAGAACATCAAGCTGGATAATGTTTACTGAGCTTCCTCCGTCAATAAGGATCCTGCGGACAAAATGGTTAGAAATAAAAAGAGTAATAACTAAACTATTGTTTTGGTTAAAAATCACACAAGGATAATGCAACCAAACTCTATGTAGACGGGGTATGATGCTTGGTTTATTGAAAAAGTAAAGGATCACTTCAGTATGAAATATGCAAAGACACAATGATTTATACGAGAAAAAAGCCCTTGATCAATGTATGATCTCCGGCATAAAAAACCTCGGGTGATGGCAACTACCGATCACCAAACTTCAATATAAGAAAAATGGTTACAACTTCGGATGATAATGAGCTGAGTACAAGGATCACTATAGTTTTGAGTGTCTAAGCGTGTGAGAATTGTGTTGTGTGTCTTCCGAATGGGGAAGAGTGTTATATATACAAGTGTAGGTGGCCTATTTTAGGTAAAATGACTAATAATCAGCTCATTACCCCTTTAGAAATAAAAGTAAATCTAGCCTAAATTATCGCCCTTAAATCATGCCAAGTTTCCATATCCTTCACAACGTTCATCTCTGATTAAACATATGCCAAAGTTGTAAAGACGCGTCCCTTGATTGTGATGCTAAGAGCGGATCCTGCTAGACATTCCTGCAAAATGACATTAAGTTCAATGAAAGCAACTGTTAGCATGAGGATCCTATGATGGTCTGTGATCCTGATCCTGGAACTCTGCTGAGGATCACTATCTGCCAAAGAAATAAGGATCACTGATTAGGATCACATGTAAGGATCATGTATTATAAAAATCCAGCCCTAACAATTGCCCCCAAAATATAAGGAGTTTATTGTAAATTAACGAGTTGTATTTTGCTTTGACCCTATCTGTAACGGGCGACCCGGATAACTAGCCGTTATAATCGGACTAGCCGTTGCAACCCTTACGTCATTGAAGTGACAACCCTGCAAATCATGATTATAAATAGGAGATAGGGTTAGGATCAATCTGCATTTAAATTCAAGATATACTCCCTTTATAATCTCTACCGAAGATCGATCAGGTATTCTCTTCTCTTCTCTTTCTTCCTTCTCTTGCTCTGTTTTTCTGCTCCCTGTTTTTATTCTGCCATGAGTATGTTGCTCCGAAATTCCCCTCACAAGGATCACAAGAAGAGCAGTCCCCTGAAAAGCCAAGGGATCATTAAAGACTCTCCTACTGAGAGGTGCTGCTTCACCGATGCTCATGTTGATAGGATCCGTCACTGTTTTCCGGCGGATGCTATCTTCAAGTCATTTACTTCCACCGCTTTAAGCGATTTTGTTTCCGACACCTGGGTGGCCTTTCCTGCAACTCCGTTTACCATAGGATATTCGTATCCTTTTCCAGCCTTCACCCAATCCTTCTTTTCCCTGACCGGCATGTCTTATATCCAAGCCATGCCGATGATCTGGAGGGTTCTGTATACCTTCGAGAGGATCATCGAGCAGGAGGGGATTGACTTAGGGATGACAGAGCTGGCTGAGCTTTATGATCTTACCACGTTTGGTTCCTATCGATATTTGCTGAAACGGAAAGCTGGGGAGGATCACCCTGTTTTTAAGGTCACCAAAAATGACACTAACTGGAAGCGAAGATTCTTCTTTGTTAGGAGGGATACCATTCCTAACGGGAAGGATCTGCCCAAGGAGTGGGCTACTCATGGTAGGATAGAGGATCCTGGAAGGATCATCATCAGACTTGTTTCTTATGATGAAGATCACTAATGTTTCCTTTGTCTTTTGTGTTTTTTCAGCTATATCCGTTGCTCATCTCAAGTTAACCCCTGCTGCAAGAGAAAGAGTTTTAGCTTTCAAAAAGCTTGATCCTGAGACCAGAAGTTTTCAAGTCACCATCCAGGATTCACAAGAAGTATCCTCCGCATCTGCCACAATGTCAAGTAAGTATCCTTCTCAAAAAGTAAGTTCCATGCAAGACTGTTAAATTAGTTAGGAAACTTATCTTGTTTTGATTGTGCAGGCGCTGGGAAATCTGCTAAGTCTGCCAAGTCTGCCTCCAAATTCGGGAATGATGATCTTGCCAATGTCAAGTCTTCAAGAAAGAAGACTTCTGTTGCCAGTCCCTCTGCTTCAGCCCCTAAAGCACCTGTTAGGGGTAAGGGAAAGAAGAGAAAGAATTCTGAGGATCTCCAAGGATTTCCCCTGCTCCGCCAGCAGTTTCTTGATTATGTTAATGAAGTAAGGATCATTGCCCCTGTTGGCTATCCTTCTTGAGTATCCTGTCTGTGTATTTTGTTTCTTTGAGGATCACCTGGTCCTGATCTTACCTTTTTCCTTTTTGCAGAAACTTGCTGAAGTAGAGACCTACCTTGGCCATGTCGAGGATCAGGAAGGCCAAATCGCCGACCTTCAACAAATGGGCGTGTTGAAGGATCTGAAGATAGCTGATCTTGAGAAGGAGCTCCGGGCTACAAAGGATGAGGCTGCTCAAATGCTGATCAACATGGATGGCGAAAAGCAGGAGATCACCCAGGATGCCAAGGTCTCTGCCGCGATTGCTATGTATAAGATACAACTGCAAATGGCTGCGGAGGCTCAGGATCCTGCCTTCGACAAGAGCTCATGGGATGTGGAGGGTTGGAAGGCAAGGCTGGCGGAATTGGAGGACGATGATGAAGCTGTGGATATCCCTATGCTTGAAGGTGGTGATGCTGGCAAGGATCAAGGTGGGGAAGCTAGTGGTGATGGAGCAGCAAAGGTTTGAGCTGCTGGATTGGGCGATGATGGATATTTGTGACTAGGCCGGAGCCCAATTTTTTTAGGTTTGGAAGTGGTTTTTTGTGGTTGTGACGTTTCGAAACAATTTATGGTTTGTAACTTAAACAATAGTTTTTAGGGTTAAGGATCATGGATCCTTTGAACAATAGGTAGGATCGCAAGTGGTGGAGGGATCCTCTGTTTGGGGGATGAAGCCTTTGTGATCCTGCCGCCTTTAATTTCCTGCACCTGCTAAGACCGCATAGACAATGGACACCCTTTGCCAACCCATGTGGACGGGCCACGTTTTGCTGGTAGAAATGTGGGTTGGCAATTTTGACAACTTTTAGAAAGGGTTTAAGATCCTTTTTTTTTATAATATAACTTTAATTTTTCTGGCTTATCTCGTGTTGTTATCCTTTATTTATCCTCTTATTTTCCAGTTGTTTTTAGAAATATATTTGTTAGAGTAACAAGAGTTTGAGCAAACCATGTTTAATAAATTTAGGATATGATCCCAGATCAAATATCCTGACACTGAAGATTTTTGAAGCAATCAATTTCAAGGATCATAGGTTTAGTTGTCAAAGTGTAAGGGTTGTTCAGTATTGTTTTGGTCAAAAATCACTTAATGATAATGCAACCAAACTTTATGTAAACGGGGAATGATGCTTGGTATGATGAACAAAGTGAAGGATCACTTAAATGTAAAATGCACAAGTGACACAAGGATTTATACGAGGAAAAAGCCCTTGATCAATGAATGATCTCCGGCATAAAAAACCTCGGGTGATGGAAACTACCGATCACCAAACTCCAATATAAGAAACAATGTTTACAACTTCGGATGATAATGAGCTGAGTACAAGGATCACTATCGTAATGTGTGTCTAAGCGTGTGAGAAATGTGTTGTGTGTTCTTCCGAGTGGGGAAGAGTGTTATATATACAAGTGTAGGTGACCTATTTTAGGTAAAAAGACTAATAATCAGCTCATTACCCCTTTAGAAATAAAAGCAAATCTAGCCTAAATTATCGCCCTTAAATCATGCCAAGTTTCCATATCCTTCACAACGTCCATCTCCGATTAAGCACATGCTATAGTTGTAAAGACGCGTCCTTTGATTGTGATGCTTAAGAGCGGATCCTGCTAGATGTCCTGCAAAACAACATTAAATTCAACGAAAGCAACTGTTAGCATGAGGATCCTATGATGGTCCGTGATCCTGATCCTGGAACTCTGCTAAGGATCACTATCTGCCAAAGAAACAAGGATCACTGGTTAGGATCACACGTGAGGATCATGTATTGTAAAAATCCAGCCCTAACAATTGCCCCTAAAATATAAGGAGTGATTTTGTAAATAAATGAGTTATAGTTTGCTTTGATCTTATCTGCAACGAACAACTCGGATAACTAGCCGTTAATCTCAAACTAGCCGTTGCAATCCTTACGTCACTGAGGTGACATCCCTGCAAATCATGATTATAAATAGGAGATAGGGTAAGGATCAATCTGCATTTAAATTCAAGATATACTCCCTTTATAATCTCTACCGAAGATCGATCAGGTATTCTCTTCTTTTCTTTCTTCCTTCTCTTGCTCTGTTTTTCTGCTCCTTTGTTTTCATTCTGCTGTAAGTATGTTACTCCGAAATTCTCCTCACAAGGATCACAAGAAGAGCAGTCCCCTAAAAAGCCAAGGGATCGTCAAAGACTCTCCTACGGAGAGGTGCTGCTTCACTGATGCTCATGTTGATAGGATCCGTCATTGTTTTCCGGCGGATGCTATCTTCAAGTCATTCACTTCCACCGCTCTAAGTGATTTTGTTTCCGACACCTGGGTGGCCTTTCCTGCAACTCCGTTTACCATAGGATATTCGTATCCTTTTCCAGCCTTCACCCAATCCTTCTTTTCCCTGACCGGCATGTCTTATATCCAAGCTATGCCGATGATCTGGAGGGTTCTGTATACCTTCGAGAGGATCATCGAGCAGGAGGGTATTGACTTAGGGATGGCAGAGCTGGCTGATCTTTATGATCTTACCACGTTTGGTTCCTATCGATACTTGCTGAAACGGAAAGCCGGGGAGGATCACCCTGTTTTTAAGGTTACCAAGAATGACACAAACTGGAAGCGACGTTTCTTCTTTGTTAGGAGGGATACCATCCCTAACGGGAAGGATCTGCCCAAGGAGTGGGCCACTCATGGTAGGATAGAGGATCCTGGAAGGATCACTATCAGACTTGTCTCTCATGATGAGGATCACTAATGTTTTCTTTGTCTTTTGTGCAGCCATATCCGTTGCTCATCTCGAGTTAACTCCTGCTGCAAGAGAGAGAGTTTTAGCTTTCAAAAAGCTTGACCCTGAGACCAGAAGTTTTCAAGTCACCATCCAAGATTCACAAGAAGTATCCTCCGCATCTGCCACTATGTCAAGTAAGTATCCTTATTAAAAAGTAAGTTATATGTAAGACTGTTTAGTTAGTAAGGGAACTTATCTTGTTTTGATTGTGTAGGCGCTGGGAAACCTGCTAAGTCGGCCAAGTCTGCCTCCAAGTTCGGGATTGATGAACTTGCCAATGTCAAGTCTTCAAGAAAGAAGACTTCTGTTGCCAGTCCCTCTGCTTCGGCCCCTAAAGCACCTGTTAGGGGTAAGGGGAAGAAGAGAAAGACTTCTGAGGATCTCCAAGGATTTCCCCTGCTCCACCAGCAGTTCCTTGACTATGTCAATGAGGTAAGGATCATTGCCCCTGTTGGTTATCCTTCTTGAATATCCTGCTTGTGTATTTTGCCTGTATATCCTGCTTCTTTGAGGATCACCTGGTCCTGAACTTACCTTTTTTCTCTTCTGCAGAAACTTGCTGAGATTGAGACCTACCTTGGCCATGTCGAGGATCAGGAAAGCCAAATCGCCGACCTCCAACAAATGGGCGTGTTAAAGGATCTCAAGATAGCCGATCTTGAGAAGGAACTCCGGGCTACTAAGGATGAGGCTGCTCAAATGCTGATCAACATGGATGGCGAGAAGCAGGAGATCACCCAGGACGCTAAGGTCTCTGCCGCAATTGCTATGTACAAGATACAACTACAGATGGCTGCGGAGGCTCAGGATCCTGCCTTTGACAAAAGCTCATGGGACGTGGAGGGTTGGAAGGCGAGATTGGCAGAGCTGGAGGATGAGGACGAAGCTGAGGAGATCTCAATGCTGGAGGGCGGTGATGCTGACAAGGATCAGGGTGGAGAAGCTGATGGTGATGGAGCAGCAAAGGTGTGAGCTGCTGGATTGGGCGATGATGGATATTTCGAGACTAGGCCGGAGCCCAATTTTTTAAGTTTGGTAGTGGTTTGTTTGTGGTTGTGATGTTTTGAAACAATTATGGTTTGCAACTTTGAACAATAGTTTTTAGGGTTAAGGATCCTGGATCCTTTGAACAATAGGTAGGATCGCAAATGGTGGAGGGATCCTCTGTTTGGGGGATGAAGCCTTTGTGATCCTGCCGCCTTTAATTTCCTGCACCTGCTAAGACCGCATAGACAATGGACACCCTTTGCCAACCCATGTGGACGGGCCACGTTTTGCTGGTAGAAATGTGGGTTGGCAATTTTGACAACTTTTTTGAAAGGGTTTAAGATCCTTCTGTTAATAATATAACTTTAATCTTTCTGGCTTACCTCGTGTTGTTATCCTTTATTTATCTTCTTATTTTCCAGTTTGTTTTAGAAACATATTTGTTAGAGTAACAAGAGTTGAGCAAACCATGTTTAATAAATTTAGGATATGATCCTAGATCAAATATCCTGACACTGAAAATTTTTGAAGCAATCAATTTCAAGGATCATAGGTTTAGTTGTCAAAGTGTAAGGGTTGTTTAGTATAATCAAAATAGTCAAGGATCATACCTGAGGATCCAAGTTAGGATCCTAAACTTTAATTAAGATAACCATAAGTGAAATTTTAACGGATAATAAGGATTAAGGATCCTTATTTGTTTAACTTCGAGAACCTGAAAAATGGAACATAACTTGGGACTAAGCCAATGTAAAAGATAAGTTAATAGCTGGGGACGTGCCCAAAGGATAACTGGGGATGATCCCAAAGGATCACTGGGGACAAGCCCAAAGGATAACTGGGGACAAGCCCAAAGGATGACTGGGGACAAGCCCAAAGGATAACTGGGGACAAGCCCAAAGGATAACTGGGGACAAGCCCAAAGGATCGTATGTAAACTGGAGTATGGCCCTTACTGGCGACTATCCAAACTTAGTGACATGAAAATGTCAAAACCTTAGCTAACGTGAAAACGTTAGAAACCTTATGAACGGATGTATGGTACGTATACCATTATACGTAGGATCCTAGGTATAGCCAGTACGATGAGGTTGTCAGCCCCGGAAGTGGGTACTGGTCCCAAAGACGTGAACTATATCAGGATCATCGTGCGCTGCTGGCGGAAACTGGGGATAATCCCAAGGATAACTGGGGTTGAACCCAAGGATCTGTGGTGCTTTTGAAGATCTTTAACGATATGCTGAAGATACCTGAACTATCATAACTCAAATGGTTCGTGAGAAGAGGATGAAGGATACATGATCCTTATCCTTAGGTAAAGAGTAAGGAAATGTAATAGTTTTAAGATAAGGACATTACCAGAGTAAGGATCACTGACATCACCGGGATCCTTCGAGGATACTTCAATGTAAGGATCACATGCTTGAAGGATCATGTTCACATAAAGTATCTCTTTAAGTGAACAGCATTCCAGGCTCTTGGTAACAAGTTTCCTTCCATGGTTAGCAATCTGTATGCCCCCTTTCCTGCTTCAGCTTTAATCAAGTAAGGACCTTCCCACTTTGGTGCTAACTTCCCGTCAGCAGGATTGATAGTGTTTTGGAATGCTTTTCTCAACACCATATCTCCGACTTGGAACTTCCTTATCCTAACATTTTTGTTGTAAGCACCAGCCATTCTTTGTTGGTAGCTTGCCATCCTTATCCTAGCAAGATCCCTGATTTCCTCAATAGTATCCAAATCCTGAGCCAGGATTGTAGCATTCTCTTCAGGATCACGAGCACTTGTTCTAGCAGTTGGGATCACCATCTCTGTTGGGATCACTGCTTTTGCCCCAAATACTAAAGAGAAAGGTGTTTGACCAGTGGCATTTTTGGGAGTTGTCCTATCAGCCCATAGCACATAAGGTAACTCCTCTGCCCATTTTCCCTTCTTGGATCCTAGCTTCTTCTTCAGATTGTTGATGATGATCTTGTTGGATGATTCTGCTTGGCCATTGGCTTGTGGGTGAACTGGTGTTGATGTTATCATCTTAATTCCCCAACTGTCACAAAAGTTAGTGGTTCTGCTTCCAATGAATTGGGAACCATTATCACATACAATTTCAGAGGGAATGCCAAATCTAGTTATAATGTTTCTTTTGATAAAGGATATAACTTCTTTTTCTCTGACTTGAGCAAAGGCTTCAGCTTCTATCCACTAAGAGAAGTAGTCTGTTAGGGCTGGATTTTTACAATACATGATCCTCACGTGTGATCCTAACCAGTGATCCTTGTTTCTTTGGCAGATAGTGATCCTCAACAGAGTTCCAGGATCAGGATCACGGACCATCATAGGATCCTCATGCTAACAGTTGCTTTCGTTGAATTTAATGTTGTTTTGCAGGACATCTAGCAGGATCCGCTCTTAAGCATCACAATCAAAGGACGCGTCTTTGCAACTATAGCATGTGCTTAATCGGAGATAGACGTTGTGAAGGATATGGAAACTTGGCATGAATTAAGGGCGATAATTTAGGCTAGATTTACTTTTATTTCTAAAGGGGTAATGAGCTGATTATTAGTCTTTTTTACCTAAAATAGGTCACCTACACTTGTATATATAACACTCTTCCCCATTCGGAAGAACACACAACACAATTCTCACACGCTTAGACACACATTACGATAGTGATCCTTGTACTCAGCTCATTATCATCCGAAGTTGTAACCATATTTTGATATATTGAAGTTTGGTGATCGGTAGTTGCCATCACCCGAGGTTTTTTATGCCGGAGATCATACATTGATCAAGGGCTTTTTCCTCGTATAAATCATTGTGTCTTTGCATATTTCACACTGAAGTGATCCTGTACTTTTTCTATAAACCAAGCATCATACCCCGTTTACATAAAGTTTGGTTGCATTATCCTTTGTGTGATTTTTGACCAAAACAGTTTGGCGCCCACCGTGGGGCAATTGGTGCTTCATTCATAAGAAAACCTTTTGTTCGAAATCATTTCAAAGAATTACATGGCTTCATCATTGAAAAACATGTCCATGGCGATGTCTGCAGTCACCTCGTCTCAGAACACTCTGCCTCCTCCACCGGCAGGATCCCAGAAGAATGCTGAGAAGAGACCAACTCCTACTAACTCTAAACCTCCATCTTCTTCTGCTATGAATTCTTATACTCCCAGTACTAGTGACGTATTTACTTTGATTTTGCAGATGAAGGATCGTATGCAGCGACAGGATGAAACTAATGAAAGGATCCTCAGGGAAATTGGAGATCTCAAAAGACAAAAGAAAACGGCAGAGGATCATTCCCCACTGATGCCCAAATCCTTGAGCTTTGATACTCCAATGATCACTTCTCAGCCATCGGAAATTCCAGACGTGCAAATTATGGGAGAATCAAGAGGATTGCACCTCGGATCAACAGCAATGACTCAGGCATCAGGCTCACACTTTCAGCCGGCAGGATCCTATCCCCAGCATATGGGATCCTTCATGAATTCGGGAGCCTATCCGGGAGCACAGCAGTTTCAAGGATCCTACTTTGTCCCAGGATCATCCCAGGGTCAAGGATCCTACTTTGTTCCAGGATCATCCCAGGGTCAAGGATCCTCCTTCGTTCCAGGATCCTTCCAGATACCAGGATCCTTCCAGATGCCAGGATCCCTAAAAAGTTTGCAAACAGGAAGTCTAGATGTCCATCAAGGGGACTTCATTCCAATGCAGACCATTGCTTCCACTGGTCCCTCCGTTATCCCAGAATCCCAGCAATATGTATTCACTAACTTGAACTCAACGGGAGGTAACACTTTAAATAATTGTCTTACCACTAACCATGGATTCATGCAGGATACAGGTATCAATCATGCTATGGCCAGGGAATTGCAGAAGCTAAAAGATATGATCTCAAGTGTTCCAGGGGTAGTCAAGCCTATCCCAGAGATTGCAGATGGAAGCCATAAGGTATCTCGCTTTGCACCACCAATTTGTGATGCAGAGGTACCCAAAAGGTTCCATATCCCTACTATGAAGCTGTATGATAGTACTACGGATCCAGAGGAGCACATAGCACAATACAGGGAGAGGATGGAGATCAATCCTATCCCAGAAAAGTTGAAGGAAGCATGCCTATGTAAAGGATTTGGATCCACTCTTACTGGATCAGCTCTTAAATGGCTGCTAAGTCTTCCCCCTTACTCTATTACTTCATTTGCTAATTTAGTTAATTTATTCAATAACCAATTCTCTTGTAGTAGAAAATTTGAAAGATTAACTAGTGATTTGTACAGGATAACTCAAAGTCATAATGAATCATTAAGGGATTATATAACTAAATTCAGTAAAGAATCCTTGGACATTCCCAACTTGGATATGGCTACGGCAGTTGAAGCCTTCAAAATGGGACTGCTTAAGGATTCATTATTCTATGATGATCTTGTTATGACACCATGCAGGAATCTAGATGAAGTAAGAACTCGGGCACTCAGGTTCATCCGGCTAGAGGATGACAAGAGGATCCAGGAGAGACAAGTAGGATCCTCAAAACCGGAGAAGCAAGGATCCTCCTTCAAGAACAATAAATTCAAATCCTACCATAAAAGTGACAACCAGAATGTGCATGCAGTTGACCAAGAAGAGGATGATGAAGATTATCCTCCAATCTCAGAATATTGTTTTTCCGTTGATAATCATGAACTAATCCTTGCAATGCAGAATCTAGGAGAAAAAGCTAGGTGGCCCAGGAAGAATGATAAACCATCCGGGACTAAAGACAAGTCAAAATGGTGTGCATACCATGAGGATTTCGGGCATCTAACTAAAGAATGCATAGCTTTAAGAAAAGAAATTGGATATCTGTTGAGCAAGGGGCACCTAAAAGAATTGTTGGGAAGAAAAAAGCAAAGGACTCAGGATCCTGAAAGGATCCCTGAAAAGGCTCCAGCACCTCCGGCAAATGCACTAGTGATCAACTTTATTTCTGGAGGATCAGACATCTGTGGTACATCCTTCTCGGCGGCCAAAAGGCATGCAAAGGAGTCAAAAATGGATAATGGAGAAAGACCTATTAGAACATCAAGTGTCTCAGAAGGGAAGATGATAACGTTTGATGAGGATGATCGCATTAACATTCAGGATCCTCATCATGATAGTTTAGTTATTACTCTCTTTATCTCTAACCATTTTGTCCGCAGGATCCTTATCGATGGAGGAAGCTCAGTGAACATTATCCAGCTTGATGTTCTGAAGAAAATGGGTATCCCAGAATCAGACATCACACCAAGATCCTCCGTGCTTGTAGGATTCAGTGGAGAAACGAAGAAAACTCTGGGGGACATCAAACTCCCAATCTACGTGGAAGGATTACATAATTATCAGAAATTTTGTGTTATTGACTGTTTATCTTGTTGCAATGTTATCCTTGGCAGGCCTTGGATACATGATATGAAAGCAGTCCCATCCACCTACCATCAATGTGTGAAGCTCCCTAGCCCATGGGGAATAATCAAGATCGACAGTGATCAGCAGGAGGCTAAGGATTGTTATACCTCATCCATGAAGCCAACCTCGAAGCCAAGGGAGCAATAGCAATTACAGTATCCTCCGAGGAATGTCTTGGAGGCAAGGGAACAAGATGTGGACGAAATCCTCTTGGATCCTAGTGATCCTGAATCAAAAATCTATATCGGATCAGGGATCCTTGGCAAGATGAAAGAAGACTTAATATCCTTCCTCAAAAGAAGAAAATCTACCTTTGCTTGGAAACATGAAGATATGACAGGTATATCTAAGGATATTATTACTCACAAACTTGGCATTGACAGGTTTATCAAACCAATCCACCAAAAAAGGAGGAAGTTTGCACCAGAAAGGAATGCCATTATCCAAGAAGAAGTAGAGAGACTACTTCGAGCAGGTATGATCAGAGAGGTAAAATATCCAAAATGGTTAGCCAATGTGGTTGTTGTCCAAAAGAAAAATGGAAAGTGGAGGGTATGTGTCGATTTCACCGATCTGAATAAGGCATGTCCCAAGGATCCTTTCCCATTACCCCACATTGACTCCATGGTGGATGCAATGGCGGGGCATGAACTGTTGACCTTTATGGATGCATCATCTGGATTCCAACAAATTCAGATGGAACCATCTGACCAAGAGGATACAGCCTTTATGACCCCAACAGGTTTGTATTGTTATATTGCCATGCCTTTTGGATTAAGAAATGCAGGTGCAACATATCAAAGGCTGGTGAATATGATGTTCAAAGATCAAATTGGACAAACTATGGAAGTATACATAGATGATATGGTAGTCAAATCAAAGAAAGCTGAGGATCACCTAAGGGATTTGGAAGAAGCATTTGATATCCTTGATAATTATAACATGAAGCTTAATCCTTCAAAATGCCACTTTGGCGTTAAGGCAGGTAAATTCCTAGGATATATGGTAACTCAGAGGGGCATTGAAGCAAGTCCGGAGCAAATTAAAGCACTAGTGAACATCAAGTCCCCTGCCAATGCTAAGGATGTGCAAAGGCTAACAGGCAGGATAGCAGCTCTGAACAGGTTCATATCAAAATCCTCAGAAAAATGTAAAAAATTTTACGATATCCTGAGGAAGAACAAGAAGTTTGAATGGACTGAGAAACATGAGAATGCTTTACAAGCCCTTAAAGAATATATGTCCTCAGCACCAGCATTATCAAAGCCCGAAAAAGGAGATGTGTTATCCTTATATTTGGCGGTATCCTCAACCGCTGTAAGTGATGTCCTTGTTAAGGATCATGAAGGTACACAATATCCTATCTACTATGTAAGTAAGAGTTTACTTGATGCCGAATCCAGGTACTCACACCTCGAAAAACTTATTCTTGCATTAATCATGGCATCAACAAAGTTAAGGCATTATTTTGAAACCCATACTATCGTTGTTAGAACTAACTTTCCAATTAAGAATGTCCTCAGGAAACCAGAGATGTCAGGAAGAATGGCTAAGTGGGCAGTAAAACTTAGTGCCCATGATATAAGATATGAGCCAAGAACAGCCATTAAATCCCAAGCACTAGCTGACTTTGTGGCTGATTTCAGTAGTGATCTACAAAAAGAAGCAGAATTGGAGGTCCAGCAGCTGGATGAGACCAAGGATCCTTGGATACTACACACTGATGGATCCTCAAATGTCAAGGGCACAGGGCTCGGGATACTACTAAAATCGCCACAGGGGGACATAATACCCCACTCCATAGCCTGTGAGTTCCAAGCAACTAACAATGAGGCTGAATATGAAGCCTTAATTGCTGGCTTGCAAATTGCTAAGGATATGGGGGTCAAATATCTTAAAGTATATGTAGACTCATTATTGATCACCAATCACTTTAATGGATCCTATGCTGTTAAAGGTGAAAAACTAACCAAATATTTAGAGATAGTCAAAGAATTGGCACTCTCTTTTGTCTCTTTCAGCTTAACACAGGTACCAAGGGAGGAAAACACAGAAGCTGATGCATTGACCAACCTAGGATCATCCTTGAAGATTCCAGAAGATATAAGTATCCCCATCATCCATATCCTGGCTCCTGCTATTGAAAATCAGGTGGCCATGGAAATAGAAGAGGATACTGCAGTGATCCCTAGTGAAGAAGCTCAATCTTATTCAGGATCATGGATCTCACCAATCATGAGATACTTGCAACACGGGGAGATTCCTATGGGAGAAAATCCTAAAGCTTTCAGGATTAAGGTATCTCAATTCACAATCTTAAATAATATGCTATATAAACGATCTCTTGCAGGACCATATTTAAGATGTATCGAGGATCCTGAAATTCAAGAAGTATTGAGAGACTTCCATGAAGGAGATTGTGGAAACCATACTGGGGGCATGGCATTGTTCTCAAGGATCCTTAGAACAGGATACTACTGGCCAACTATGAAAAGGGATGCTCTAGAATATGCTAAGAAGTGTGATCCTTGTCAAAAACACAGCAATATCCTTCATCAACCAGCTGAATTGCTACACCCTATACCATCCTCTTGGCCATTCATGAGATGGGGGATGGATATAGTTGGCAAGCTCCCTAAAGCACCTGGTGGAAAAGTATTTATGCTTGCCATGACTGACTACTTCTCTAAGTGGATAGAAGCTGAAGCCTTTGCTCAAGTCAGAGAAAAAGAAGTTATATCCTTTATCAAAAGAAACATTATAACTAGATTTGGCATTCCCTCTGAAATTGTATGTGATAATGGTTCCCAATTCATTGGAAGCAGAACCACTAACTTTTGTGACAGTTGGGGAATTAAGATGATAACATCAACACCAGTTCATCCACAAGCCAATGGCCAAGCAGAATCATCCAACAAGATCATCATCAACAATCTGAAGAAGAAGCTAGGATCCAAGAAGGGAAAATGGGCAAAGGAGTTACCTTATGTGCTATGGGCTGATAGGACAACTCCCAAGAATGCCACTGGTCAAACACCTTTTTCTTTAGTATTTGGGGCAGAAGCAGTGATCCCAACAGAGATGGTGATCCCAACTGCTAGAACAAGTGCTCGTGATCCTGAAGAGAATGCTACAATCCTGGCTCAGGATTTGGATACTATTGAGGAAATCAGGGATCTGGCTAGGATAAGGATGGCAAGCTACCAACAAAGAATGGCTGGTGCTTACAACAAAAATGTTAGGATAAGGAAGTTTCAAGTCGGAGATATGGTGTTGAGAAAAGCATTCCAAAACACTATTAATCCTGCTGACGGGAAGTTAGCACCAAAGTGGGAAGGCCCTTACTTGATTGAAGCTGAAGCAGGAAAGGGGGCATACAGATTGCTAACCATGGAAGGAAACTTGTTACCAAGAGCCTGGAATGCTGTTCACTTAAAGAGATACTTTATGTGAACATGATCCTTCAAGCATGTGATCCTTATATTGAAGTATCCTCGAAGGATCCCGGTGATGACAGTGATCCTTACTCTGGTAATGTCCTTATCTTAAAACTATTACATTTCCTTACTTTTTACCAAAGGATAAGGATCCTGTATCCTTCATCCTCTTCTCACGAACCATTTGAGTTATGATAAGTTCAGGTATCTACAGCATATCGTCAAAGATCTTCAAAAGCAACGCAGATCCTTGGGTCCAACCCCAGTTATCCTTGGGATTATCCCCAGTTTCCGCCAGCAGCGCACGATGATCCTGATATAGTTCCCGTCTTTGGGACCAGTACCCACTTCCGGGGCTGACAACCTCATCGTACTGGCTATACCTAGGATCCTACGTATAATGGTAGACGTACCATACATCCGTTCATAAGGTTTCTAACGTTTTCACGTTAGCTAAGGTTTTGACATTTTCATGTCACTAAGTTTGGATAGTCGCCAGTAAGGGCCATACTCCAATTTACATACGATCCTTTGGGCTTGTCCCCAGTTATCCTTTGGGCTTGTCCCCAGTTATCCTTTGGGCTTGTCCCCAGTGATCCTTTGGGATCATCCCCAGTTATCCTTTGGGCATGTCCCCAGCTACTAATTTATCTTTTACATTGGCTTAGTCCCAAGTTATGTTCCATTTTTCAGGTTCTCGAAGTTAAACGAATAAGGATCCTTAATCCTTATTATCCGTTAAAATTTCACTTATGGTTATCTTGATCAAAGGTTAAGATCCTAACTTGGATCCTCAGGTATGATCCTTGACTATTTTGATTATACTAAACAACCCTTATACTTTGACAACTAAACCTATGATCCTTGAAATTGATTGCTTCAAAAATTTTCAGTGTCAGGATATTTGATCTAGGATCATATCCTAAATTTATTAAACATGGTCTGCTCAACTCTTGTTACTCTAACGAATATGTTTCTAAAACAAACTGGAAAATAAGAAGATAAATAAAGGATAATAACACGAGATAAGCCAGAAAGATTAAAAGTTATATTATTAACAAAAGGGTGTCCATTGTCTATGCGGTCCAACCCACATTTCTACCAGCAAAACGTGGCCCGTCCACATGGGTTGGCAAAGGGTGTCCATTGTCTATGCGGTCTTAGCAGGTGCAGGAAATTAAAGGCGGCAGGATCACAAAGGCTTCATCCCCCAAACAGAGGATCCCTCCACCATTTGCGATCCTACCTATTGTTCAAAGGATCCAGGATCCTTAACCCTAAAAACTATTGTTCAAGTTACAAACCATAATTGTTTCAAACATCACAACCACAAAAAAACCACTACCATACTTAAAAAATTGGGCTCCGGCCTAGTCACAAATATCCATCATCGCCCAATCCAGCAGCTCAAACCTTCACTGCTCCATCACCACCGGCTTCTCCACCCTGATCCTTGTCAGCATCACCGCCCTCCAGCATTGGGATCTCCTCGGCTTCGTCCTCATCCTCCAGCTCAGCCAATCTTGCCTTCCAGCCCTCAACATCCCATGTGTTCTTATCGAAGGCAGGATCCTGAGCCTCCGCAGCCATCTGTAGTTGTATCTTGTACATGGCAATTGCGGCAGAGACCTTGGCATCCTGGGTGATCTCCTGCTTCTCGCCATCCATGTCGATCAGCCTTTGAGCAGCCTCATCCTTTGTAGCCCGGAGTTCCTTCTCAAGATCGGCTATCTTGAGATCCTTCAATACGCCCATTTGCTGGAGGTCGGCGATTTGGCTTTCCTGATCCTCGACATGGCCAAGGTAGGTCTCAATCTCAGCAAGTTTCTGCAAAAGAGAAAAAAGGTAAGTCCAGGATCAGGTGATCCTCAAAGAAGCAGGATATACAGGCAGAATACACAAGCAAGATATTCGAGAAGGATAACCAACAGGGGCAATGATCCTTACCTCATTGACATAGTCGAGAAACTGTTGGCGAATCAAAGGAAATCCTTGGAGATCCTCAGAAGTCTTTCTCTTCTTCCCCTTACCCCTAACAGGTGCTTAGGGGCCGAAGCAGAGGGACTGGCAACAGAGGTCTTCTTTCTTGAAGACTTGACAGTGGCAAGTTCATCAATCCCGAACTTGGAGGCAGACTTGGCAGACTTAGCAGGTTTCCCAGCGCCTACACAATCAAAACAAGATGAGTTCCCTTACTAACTAAACAGTCTTACATATAACTTACTTTTTAATAAGGATACTTACTTGACATAGTGGCAGATGCAGAGGATACTTCTTGTGAATCTTGGACGGTGACTTGAAAACTTCTGATTTCAGGATCAAGCTTTCTGAAGGCTAGAACTCTCTCTCTTGCAGCAGGGGTCAACTTGAGATAAGCAATGGATATAGCTGCATAAAAGACAAAGAAAACATTAGTGATCCTCATCATGAGAGACAAGTCCATATTTTGATATATTGAAGTTTGGTGATCGGTAGTTGCCATCACCCGAGGTTTTTTATGCCGGAGATCATACATTGATCAAGGGCTTTTTCCTCGTATAAATCATTGTGTCTTTGCATATTTCACACTGAAGTGATCCTGTACTTTTTCTATAAACCAAGCATCATACCCCGTTTACATAAAGTTTGGTTGCATTATCCTTTGTGTGATTTTTGACCAAAACATAGTCAGTCATGGCAAGCATAAATACTTTTCCACCAGGTGCTTTAGGGAGCTTGCCAACTATATCCATCCCCCATCTCATGAATGGCCAAGAGGATGGTATAGGATGTAGCAATTCAGCTGGTTGATGAAGGATATTGCTGTGTCTTTGACAAGGATCACATTTCCTAGCATATTCTACAGCATCTCTTTCATGGTTGGCCAGTAGTATCCTGTTCTAAGGATCCTTGAGAATAATGCTCTGCCCCCAGTGTGGTTTCCACAATCTCCTTCATGGAAGTCTCTCAACACTTCTTCGATTTCAGGATCCTCGACACATCTTAAATATGGTCCTGCAAGAGATCGTTTATATAGCACATTATTTAAGATTGTGAATTGAGATACCTTAATCCTGAAAGCTCTAGGATTTTCTCCCCTCGGAATCTCCCCGTATTGCAAGTATCTCATAATTGTTGAGATCCATGATCCTGAATAAGATTGAGCTTCTTCACTAGGGATCACTGCAGTATCCTCTTCTATTTCCATGGCCACCTGATTTTCAATGGCAGGAGCCAGGATATGGATGATAGGGATACTTATATCTTCTGGAATCTTTAAAGATGATCCTAGGTTGGCCAATGCATCAGCTTCCGTGTTATCCTCCCTTGGTACCTGTGTTAAGCTGAAAGAGACAAAAGAGAGTGCCAATTCCTTGACTATCTCTAAATATTTGGTTAGTTTTTCTCCTTTAACAGCATAGGATCCATTAAAGTGATTGGTGATTAATAATGAGTCCACATATACTTTAAGATATTTCACCCCCATATCCTTAGCAATTTGCAGGCCAGCAATTAAGGCTTCATATTCAGCCTCATTGTTAGTTGCTTGGAACTCACAGGCTATGGAGTGGGGTATTATGTCCCCCTGTGGCGATTTTAGTAGTATCCCGAGCCCTATGCCCTTGTCATTTGAGGATCCATCAGTGTGTAGTATCCAAGGATCCTTGGTCTCATCCAGCTGCTGGACTTCCAATTCTGCTTCCTTTTGTAGATCACTACTGAAATCAGCCACAAAGTCAGCTAGTGCTTGGGATTTGATGGCTGTTCTAGGCTCGTATCTTATATCATGGGCACTAAGCTTTACTGCCCACTTAGCCATTCTTCCGGACATCTCTGGTTTCCTGAGGACATTCTTGATTGGAAAATTAGTTCTAAAAACAATAGTATGGGTTTCAAAATAATGCCTTAACTTAGTTGATGCCAAGATTAATGCAAGAATAAGTTTTTCGAGGTGTGAGTACCTGGATTCGGCATCAAGTAAACTCTTACTTACATAGTAGATAGGATATTGTGTACCTTCGTGATCCTTTTTAACAAGGACAGCACTTACAGCTGTTGAGGATACCGCCAGGTATAAGGATAACACATCTCCTTTTTCGGGTTTTGATAATGCTGGTGCTGAGGACATATATTCTTTAAGGGCTTGTAAAGCATTCTCATGTTTCTCAGTCCATTCAAACTTCTTGTTCTTCCTTAGGATATCGTAAAATTCTTTACATTTTTCTGAGGATTTTGATATGAACCTGTTCAGAGCTGCTATCCTGCCTGTTAGCCTTTTCACATCCTTAGCATTGGCAGGGGATTTGATATTCACCAGTGCTTTAATTTGCTCCAGACTTGCTTCAATCCCCCTCTGAGTTACCATATATCCTAGGAATTTACCTGCCTTAACACCAAAGTGGCATTTTGAAGGATTAAGCTTCATGTTATAATTATCAAGGATATCAAATGCTTCTTCCAAATCCCTTAGGTGATCCTCAGCTTTCTTTGATTTGACTACCATATCATCTATGTATACTTCCATAGTTTGTCCAATTTGATCTTTGAACATCATATTCACCAGCCTTTGATATGTTGCACCTGCATTTCTTAATCCAAAAGGCATGGCAATATAACAATACAAACCTGTTGGGGTCATAAAGGCTGTATCCTCTTGGTCAGATGGTTCCATCTGAATTTGTTGGAATCCAGATGATGCATCCATAAAGGTCAACAGTTCATGCCCCGCTGTTGCATCCACCATGGAGTCAATGTGGGGTAATGGGAAAGGATCCTTGGGACATGCCTTATTCAGATCAGTGAAATCGACACATACCCTCCACTTTCCGTTTTCTTTTGGACAACGACCACATTGGCTAACCATTTTGGATATTTTACCTCTCTGATCATACCTGCTCGAAGTAGTCTCTCTACTTCTTCTTGGATAACGACATTCCTTTCTGGTGCAAACTTCCTCCTTTTTTGATGGATTGGTTTGATAGACCTGTCAATGCCAAGTTTATGAGTTATGATATCCTTAGATATACCTGTCATATCTTCGTGCTTCCATGCAAAGGTAGACTTTCTTCTTTTGAGGAAGGATATCATGTCTTCTTTCATCTTGCCAAGGATCCCTGATCCGATATAGATTTTTGATTCAGGATCATTAGGATCCAAGAGGATTTCGTCCACATCTTGTTCCCTTGCCTCCAAGACATTCCTCGGAGGATACTGTAATTGCTATTGCTCCCTTGGCTTCGAGGTTGGCTTCATGGATGATGTATAACAATCCTTAGCCTCCTGCTGATTGTTTTGGTCAAAAATCACACAAGGATAATGCAACCAAACTTTATGTAAACGGGGTATGATGCTTGGTTTATAGAAAAAGTAAAGGATCACTTCAGTGTGAAATATGCAAAGACACAATGATTTATACGAGGAAAAAGCCCTTGATCAATGTATGATCTCCGGCATAAAAAACCTCGGGTGATGGCAACTACCGATCACCAAACTTCAATATATCAAAATATGGTTACAACTTTGGATGATAATGAGCTGAGTACAAGGATCACTATAGTTTCGAGTGTCTAAGCGTGTGAGAATTGTGTTGTGTGTTCTTTCCGAATGAGGAAGAGTGTTATATATACAAGTGTAGGTGACCTATTTTAGGTAAAAAGACTAATAATCAGCTCATTACCCCTTTAGAAATAAAAGTAAATCTAGCCTAAATTATCGCCCTTAAATCATGCCAAGTTTCCATATCCTTCACAACGTCCATCTCCGATTAAGCACATGCTATAGTTGTAAAGACGTGTCCTTTAATTGTGATGCTTAAGAGCGGATCCTGCTAGATGTCCTGCAAAACAACATTAATTCAACGAAA